>NW_020958563.1:0-1951 GCF_003031625.1 Empidonax traillii | reverse complement strand
AAGATTTTAGCCGCCGAAGCCGTAGAGGGTGCGTCCCTGGCGCTTGAGGGCGTAGACCACGTCCATGGCAGTCACCGTCTTCCTCTTGGCGTGCTCGGTGTAGGTGACGGCGTCGCGGATCACGTTCTCCAGGAACACCTTCAGCACGCCGCGGGTCTCCTCGTAGATCAGCCCCGAGATGCGCTTGACGCCGCCGCGCCGAGCCAGGCGGCGGATGGCGGGCTTGGTGATGCCCTGGATGTTGTCGCGCAGCACTTTGCGGTGGCGCTTGGCGCCGCCCTTGCCGAGCCCCTTCCCGCCTTTGCCTCTGCCAGACATGCTGTCTCTGCTGCTCGCTCTTAGCTGTCACCGCCGCCGCCCGCGCGGGGCCCTTTATGGGCTGGGAGCCGACCTGGTTGGGAGCAGGGGCGGGCGCGGCGGGCGGGGCCGGGCCTGCGCCTCCGCTCCCTCCGCTGCTCTCGGTCGCCGCCCCGGGGCCCCGGAGGCTTCTCCGCCACAATCCCCGCCTCCCTCTCTGCCTGCGCCTCGCTCCGAGTCCTTGCCTTGCCTTGGCTTATCTTATCCTCTCCTTCTGCTTTCTGGGCATCATATAATTTTCTTTAAGCATTTTCAAATTGCATTTTCTACAAGATGATTTAAGTTTCAGGAGCATTTATTTGTATTGCAATTTTTATTGCTCTTTCAGTCTTTTAATGAACGTTTTCCATGTAACTGTGTTGCTTTATCTGTGGTATAACATATCTATTTTTCACATGTTAGTTTTTTTTATAAATAGCTTATCTTTTGCTGATACTAATTATTTCCAACAGCGGGTACAGATCCTATGGTTTTGTTTCATTTTCCTTTGTGTGGAGCACTAAATCCTTTAACTCATAGTCTCTAGCTCTTCTAATGCTGCTTACTGTATACTGGGAATGTACTTATATGACAGTACTTTAAAAGCAAACTAGGTACAGAATATAATTGTCAAAAACTGTGTCCATTTTATTATTCTTTTTTCCTTTTGCCTTTTTTAGATATCTGTTTGGGGCCTACATAGGCCCTAAACAGATATCTAAACATTTGTAAACATTCTTGACTTTCCTCTCTACACTATACCAAAATGTTATCTGCTTGTGCCATATCTGGTGTTTCTAAAGGGCAATAACTCTGAGTTGCCTGTGGACAAGAAGGCCTCAGTCCCATCCTACCCTTACAATTCTGAAAGGAGCCCTAATATGGTTGTTACGAAACCACTGTAGGTCATGTCATTCTTCAATCAGCTTTAGGAATATGTTACCTGGAAAATGATTCTTTCTTTCTCATACTTATTAGTAGACCTATACTGTTGACTAAGCATAAAATATCCCTTCTTATAATTCTCATCCTTTTGCCAACTCCAGCAGCAGCTTTTGGGTCTTATGCTGTTTCAGAAATTGCTATTGCTACACCTGAGAGAAAAAGAAAAATGAAAAGTTACAATCCATTTGAGCTTCTGCAAGCTGAGCAGCAGGGTTTCTGTCCTCCCAAGTATGTTAGTGGACAAAAGCTGAAAGATACAGAAATAGTTTTCATCTGTATTTGAGTGGTATTTCTGTGATTTAAACATTGATCCGTTTCCTGACAATGGGGCATATTTTTTGTATAAGAAAAAAAGCAATAAAATCGATATATCTTTCAAATGTGGAATACAGAATTTTTGAGTATTTTGTAGTGCATAACCTACAATGACCCTTGTCCTATATGCAGAAATTGTCAGACAAATAAAATGAACTTGCCCTACAACCAAGCCAAGGTCTCATCCTTGTGGAAACCAAAACTCCTGATAAAGAAATCGGCTGTTGTTCATTTACACATGGGGTATTGAAAATAATGAATCAACATTTGTTATAGAACATTTTGACTTTAACTTGTCATTTAAGAAAAGAAACGTCAGTAGCCACAGAGGAAAGCAATGGGAGCCTATAACTCT
>NW_020958562.1:10531-13337 GCF_003031625.1 Empidonax traillii | reverse complement strand
GAGAGAGAAGAGGGTGAGACCTTAGTCAATGAGGTGGAGGAGATGAGTGGAAGAGGTGAGTTTCAGGAGGGAAGAAGGAAGGGAACTGTCCTCTGTTGAGAAGAAAGAAATGAATCTTTTCTTTGGAAGAACGATTTAGGTTCAAAGCACCTGGAGCTTGTCCCAGCCTGGGCTTACCATGGGTTGGGAATTGGTGGCTGCAACACCCCAAGCTGAAGTTCTCGTGCTGATCTGCAGAGCCCCCACCAGCACCAAAGACATCTGAGGTGACATCCTTGGCCCCTTCCTTTGCATGTAGAGAGAAACAGGAATTTGGGGCCATGGGTTATGGGTCATGGGGTAATATCTATCACAGTCTGCACTGGTTTGTGCCCAGACCTGCCTGTTCTGCTCCTGCAGCAGCAGAGACTGCCAGGCTCCGGTCCAGGTGTCTGCACTGCAGATGTGCAGCCACCCACTGATGTGCATCCTCCTCCAGGAAAGGGGGGTCTCGTTGGCCAGGGTGAATGCAAGGTCCTGGGGCAGGGACAGGATTGGGGCAGCACTGAGGCTGGTACCCAAAAGTTGGGCTACTGAAGAACATCCCAACAACAGACAGGTGGATCAGGCTGCTGAGCTTAAAGTGTCTCAGGTGGATGTGGACTGGCAACAGAAGGGTGAACTACTTCTGGCTTGATGGGCCCATGACTCCTCAGGTCACCAGGGAAGAGATGCAACACACAGATGGGCTCATGATCAGGGGGAATTAACCATCTCCCAGGTTATCCATACCTGGGAATCAGGGGCTGCAATCAAGCAGGGCCAAGCAGGTAAAGCCCCTGTGGTGTGGGGGGTGATGGTTGAAATAAAAATCTGGGGAGGCCTGGCAGAGTGATCACAGCACAGCACATCACACTCCCCAAACCTGCCAAGGGAAGTGCTGCATGCTGACCATGGTGCAAACAGTCCCTGGGGGGCTGGAGACACATCCTGTGCCTCACAGCCCTGCCTGGAACACCATCCTGGGCCGGGAAAAGCGAGTCCTGGGGCGACGTGGCCCCCCAGCAGGAACTGAATCAGACAGTGGGGCTCATTTCAAAAAGAGCCTCACAGACACCTGGGCACAAAGCTCAGGATGCAGTGGGTGGATCATATCCCCTGTCATGCACCAGCCCTTGGGAAAGTTGTCGTGGTTTTGCCCAGCCAGCCAGCCCCTGGGGCTGAGGATGGTTTTGTCCAGGTGGATTTCTGGAGAAAAAGCCAATCGAAAGTTCAGTAACGCCTTTGCCAATTACATATTTAAGAAAATGGAAGAGAATGCTGGTTGCGCAGTCAAAATTAGGAGCGGTAGCCTTGTAATAGAGGCGGCGGGCCCCGAGGTGGGCTAAGGCCTCCTCCACCCATTGCCTGGGCTGGGGGCAGGTGTAGCGGTGAAGCCCCCCTTCTCTCTTGTAAGAGAGCGGAAAAAAAAAAGAAAACTTTAAAGGACTGTCTGCATGGGTGAAAAACTGCTGCAGAAGAATTCCAGCAAAAAGATAAGGGACCTCCAAGGTCAAAGCTGGCAGCCGAAGGAGAGAGAAGAAAACTTTGAAGGAGGGGGGCTGTTTCTCCCTCCTTTCACTCTCTTCCTTCAGCAGGGAAAAGACTGAAAAATAAATCCGTGCTACCTTTGGAAGATTGTTGGAGTGAGGAGGCCCCCATGCGACTCACAGATGAGCTTGTGGATGTACCAGGAAGCCGCTGTTCCTGCCTTAGGGCTGAGAAAAACCATTCTGAGAACTTTCCCTGCTTGAAAGTGCAGAGATGAGTTCCTGCCAGGAAATTAATCTTACTGCTGATGCCTGCAATCCCACAGCTCCCTGAAGTTAAACCCAGCCCTGGGCACAAAGGTGTGGGGAGCCAACTTAGCAGCTTAAACTTCCACAGGCCCCCCAGCAGCCCAGGTCTGGACCTCCTCCTAAAGCAGGAGTTGGTGTTCAGCAGGGAGGGAATCATCATCTTGTTCTCATGGTGGTGGAATATAATTTTGGTCTCAAACCTGGTTTGTGGGAATTCCCGCTCCCAGTTTCTTTCGGACCGATAAGGTGTCTCTCCCACGTGAACTCCCAGTGTGTGGGCATCAAACTGCTGCAGCAGGAGCCTGGAATGTTCCAGCTCCTTCCTTTTTGATGCCCACTTCCACAGAGAAGGATATGTTGGGATCCATGTGTGGGATCCATGCTACTACTAAAGATTTATGACTCCGAGAGAAAGGCTTACGCCAGGGTGAGAACGGCTTGGGTAAGCTTGGGATCCGTGTGAGGGATCCATGCTAGACCCATGTCGGAGAGGTCTATTCAAGGACTGTTCTCCTATGGGGAGGGACCTCCACAGGAAACAGGGGTGGACTCATAAGCCATTATCCCTTGTAACCCTGTGGTGAAGATTCATGGTAGTCAAGTGTCTCCTTGCAAGCCTATGGAAGAGAAAACCTTCAGGGCTTGGGTAACCCCCCAGCCTCCAGTCTTAGCCCAGGAGGTGGGTATGTCCAACCCTGGAGGCCAACACAGAGCAAGAGAGAAAGAGAAAGAATTCCAGCTGCAAGGAGAGCACTGCAGAGTTATTGAAGAGACCTGGAGCTCCGAGAATGGAGAAAGAAACTGCTTCTCCTCCTTGGACTGATATAAAGGAGGGAGAAGTATTTCTGTAAATACATAGTACTTTTACTTAAGTAGAATTCTTGAGTAGTTTTTATTTTGCTAGTAATAAATATTCATACTATTTTCCCCAAATCAAGTCTCTTTTGTCTGCATAAACCTCCTCTCAACTTATAGTAATTGGGGGGGGG
>NW_020958562.1:3715-8811 GCF_003031625.1 Empidonax traillii | reverse complement strand
GTTCAAAAGAGGTACCACAGACATGGTATTTGTTCTCAGACAACTGCAAGAGAAGTGTCGGGAACAGAACAAAGGACTCTATGTTACCTTTGTTGATCTCACCAAGGCTTTCAATACTGTGAAGCAGAAAAGGTCTGTGGCAGATTTTGGAACATTTAGGATGTCCTCTCAAGTTCCTCAGAATGATCATCTCGCTTCATGAGGACCAGCACGGCCAAGTCAGATATGGGGACGCACTTTCTGAGCTGTTTCCAATAGCCAATGGTGTGAAGCAAGGCTGTGTTCTCTCACCAACTTATTCACAATCTTCTTCAGCATGATGCTCCAAAGGGCCACAGCAGACCTCAATGATGAAAATGGTGTCTACATCCAAAACTGTACCTATGGGAGCCTTTTCAACCTAAGGCGACTGAAGGCCCACACTAAGACCTTAAATCATCTTGTCTGTGAGCTGTTGATGATGCTGCCCTCGTCGCCCACACAGAAGCAGCTCTGCAGCGTTTAACATCCTGCTTTGCAGAGACTTCTTAGTTTTTTGGACTGGAAATCAACTTGAAGAAAACCTTGGACATACTGACCACCACCATTGGTCTACCCTGGCCTCCAATCGGGAGGCCTGGAGACACACCATCTATAACGCTGCTGCTGCTTTTGAGAACACACACAGGGTCACTCTGGAGGAGAAAAGACAACGCAGAAAGAATCGCGTCTCATTGATATCACCTGGGGAGTCTTTCTGCTGCACCTTCTGCAACTGGACTTGTCTATCTGGCATTGGCCTTTTTAGCCATCAGTGTGCTTGTAGCAAGTGTGAGTAGAGCCCCTCTCAAATCTTTGTTTGCAAAGCCCAGCCATGATGATGATATAGTTGCAAGGTGTTAAATCTGAGCATCATGTGGATGGTATTGACTGAGGGGTGGGTAATATCCTGGATTCAGAGATAGGAGGTGGAATTTTAGCACTGGATATCCAATATTGTCCAAGTCACGTCTAGGAGTTGGTTTTCGGGAGGAAAAGCCGAGGGCCAGCATGCAGAAGTGTGTCATTTTTCCTCCCAGTCTCCAGCAGAAAGGTGTGGGGATCAAGCCCTGCGGATCCAGTCCCTGCCTCCACCACCAGTCCCCTACTCATCCCTTGCAGCCACAGCTCCAATACGTGGAGCTGAAGAGAGCAGTGAAATGAGGAATGGGCAGGGAGCTGGAAGACAGCCCCGGTGTGGGAGGCTGCCTTGGGGAGTGGAGCAGCAGGGGTAACCCCCAGTGCAGCTGAGCCAAGCTGAAAAGGGAGCTCTGGAGCCCCCCCACACTGCAGAGAGAGAGAGGAGCCACTGCAGAGCTGCCCGTGCTAAGCCCCAGCTGCCACACAGAACCAACCCCCAGTGCAGTGGAGCTTTTGTCCCCATTTTCCCGTTTCCTGGGCTGGAGGAAGGAAACAGTTGCTGTGGGAACCCCCTGCCACATTGCCTTTGTGTGTGTAAAACACATGGAGCCAGCAGCATGGGAATGGCTGTCACCCTGGCTTTATCCCCAGGGGCCAGGCGAGGTCTTACCTTGGTCTGGGGAAAGCACAGCAGGCACTCTCTTCGGGCAGTGTTTCTGTTTGGTTGGTGGTGAATACCCTTTCTGTGTGTAAACTGTTCTCTCTCTTCCACAGTCTTTTATTAATATTGCTGTGTTTACTGTGATTTCTCTCCTAGTGGGTTTTTTTCCCCTCCACTATCAAAAAGGGGTGGCTTGAGAGAGCTTAATATTCCCACTGGGATTTAAAACAACCACAGCTGAACAACCCTTTTGAGGAGGTAGTTTTCCCTAATATCCAACCTAAACCTCTCCTGGTGCAATTTGAGGCCATTTCCTCTAGTCCTGTCCCTTGTTGTCTGGGAGCAGAGCCTGACTCCCACCTGGCTGCACCCTTGTGTCACAGAGTTGTAGAAAGCAAGAAGGTCCCCCTTGAGCCTCCTTTTCTCCAGGCTGAGCCTGCCCAGCTCTCTCAGCTGCTCCTGGTGCTCCAGACCCTTCTCCAGCATTGTTCCCTTCTCTGGACACACTCCAGCCCCTCAATGCCTTTCTTGTTGTGAGAGGCCCAAAACTGACTCCAGAATTTGAGGTGGGGCCTCCCTAGTGCTGACACAGGGGGAAGGTCAGTGCCCGAATCCTGCTGGTCATGTCAGCCACTCCCTTAATGCTTCACACATCTGCTCTTGCCTTCACCCACCCCTGGGCAGAGTTTGATCCTTCCCAGTTGCTCTCCCACAGAAAGAGCAGCTCCACTGCCTCACCTTGCTGACTTGTCATTCCTAAAATGTACACAGCCATCCACGACAGTGTCCCAGTGTCCCAGTTTAAATGAGAAACAGGGGATTTGCTGAGGATGAGTTATGAGAAAAGACCCAAACTCCTCCCTCTAAGCAATTATAAATCTGAAATTAAGAGGCTCTGATGAAAGGAATACAAATTATGGAAAAGGAAAAATAACAGCCCTTTTTTTAAAAGGTATAAGCGTATTGATAGAAACAATGAAAAGAAACAAGTGAAATAACCAAACAGTACTTCTTTACCCACAGATAATCCCCTTCAAAACAAAACAATAAACAAGCAAAGGAAAAAAAGAAGGCAACAGTTCAGTTGGTGCCCATTGGTGCAATTCCAACCACAGTCAACAGGGGGTGCCGTTGGGTCACTGGAGATGCAAAACTTGTAGTGTCCATGCCAGTCATCAGGGGGCGCTGTTAGATCACGGGAGATGCAGAGCCTGCAGTTCCTAATCTGTCCAGCAGGGGGCGCTGTGGAATCACTGGTCATTGCCATGTGGGGGTAACACCCTCCGGGGTGTGTTGGAGAAGCCAAAAAAAAATGGGTTCCCCTTCCCCCCACACACTCACTGGGAAAGGGGAGAGAGAGAGGGAGAAGGGAAACAACAACAAAAAGAAAGTCCTTCCAATGAAAAAAACTAAAGTCACTTGGTTCAACTGGCTGACTTGTGCAGCACAGTCCTCTCTCTCCCCTTGATATGCACAAGGACCACCGCCAGGAAAAAAAAAACCACAACAGGAACAGGGAAAGGGAAAACTTCCAGAAAACACAGTTTCCTCTCTGATGAAAAAAAAAAACAACCCAGGAGGGTCGTCCAGCTGACAAGCGGCTGAGGGCAGAGAGAACCCCCGAGCTTCCACTCCGACCTGTGTTCCAGCCACAGCCAGCACAAAAACTCCTCCCCCCAATTCCCAGGAGATGAGAGAAAAAAGAGGAGCCCCCCATCTCTCCTGTTTCCTAGGAGACTAAGTTCTGAGCAATTAACCAGAGAGACAGTACCTTTTTTGTGTCTCTCAAGTGCTCACCTAATTGCTCTGCACGCAGTGGGCAGGGGGAACCAGTAAAACCTTGACACCCAGTCTTTGTAACTGCAATGAGACCGTGGCCCTGTGACTGCACACAGATCTCTAATCCTCCCCAAGCTCATTCCCCAAGCTCTGTGTGTTGCTCTGCAGGCAGTTCAGGGCTAATGGAGCAGGCAGGTTTCCCAGGAGGGGTGCAAGAGGATGCCCCACAGCCATACACACCCCTGAGGTGCTTGGCCTTCTGTTCTCATCTTGGGAGGCCTGTAGGTAATATTTGTCACTGCTCTGGGTGTCCTGGATTATTCCCAGCTGGATGTGAAGGGGGAAGCAAGGCCCCTTTGGATCCTGAGCCCCCAAGTCCTTCCATTTAAAGTCACAATTTTTGGCCGAGATAACCCTAGGTGTAGAGGCAGCTAGATCCCTACCTTTGTCTGTTTCTTTCGCTATGGCTGGGTTCAGTCCAATGCCAGATGGTTCGTTACGTACTGGTTCCTTTTTTATTAAAATGTGTCCCCCCCTTATCGGAGCGAGGGCCTGGTTGCCAGTATCTCACCCCCCACATTTTTCCAAGAATCCATCCTAAGTCTCCTGCATTTGTGATGTTTAATTACAAAACCTTACAATTTCCTCTATCTGTTATTTCCCAGACTCTATCAAGTGTTGGAGGTTTGCATCCGAAAGGTCCCCAAGTTACCATTAAAAACTTGTCTTTTCCCCCTCCTGGGGCCCAGTAGTTTGATATAATCTCACAGCCCCAACAGACACAATAACAATGTCCTGGGTAATTACAATATGACTTCCCAGGATTTGAAGCTGGACAAAAATAATATCCCATTAGCTTTGGGCGGGGTTGTATAGGGACTAACTCACACAGACGTATTCGAAAGCTGGGTGCTCCAGGAGTAGTGAGAGTTTGTATTATCTGACCTGTATCAAACTGTGTCAGGGACCATTTAAAGGGTTCATGGCTAATGCCTGACCCCACGGCTGCTTCAACTATGGTAGGGGCAGAGATCAGTAAAATTATCCAAAATTGGAGTGATGGTGGAACCCTCTGGGGAATACAAATCTGTGTAAGTTTCAATTCCCTTTTACCCCTACTTGGAAGTGTATTCTGTCTCCCATTAGCACCTGCCAAGAAATCAGACAACTCACACTCCTGTTTTGACACGGCTCTGCTCTCTCTGCCTACCCCTTTGCCTGAGGTAGCAGGGTTTTTCATCTTCTTCCCAGCAGTCGTGTTTCTTAGGGGCGAGTTTTCAGTCTGTGATGATGCTTCTCAATCCTCAGCTTCCACAGAGGGGCTATGCAGGCAGTTGTGCTAAGTTGGAATATAAAACACTTGTAGGGTTAGATTAAAGAGGGGGTTTTGGTGTAGTGTGGACTGCCCCTTCTAATATTCCCTCCACCCTTAGGGCTTATCTGTTTTTGGTCCCCTTCCCCTTCTGGGTTAAATCCACCAGCACTCCTTACCTGGAAAATAATAATCTGTTTACCTTATTCTTGAGCAAATCAAAGTTACAGGTGAGTTCCCCAGACACGCCACAAGGGAGAAGCACAGCTCTACAATTTTCCACAAGTTAATCTTCTCCAAAGAATTGCTCCCAATCAGAAGGCCTAAGACCTTTTGCCCTCCTATATTCCCATTCAAATATTTCCCAAGTTTGTGGAATCCCCAAATCCCTCCCACAGTGGATAGTAATTATTTCAACTTTTTCTAGTTCATGTCCAATTGGGAATCGACTTTCCCTACAAACCA
>NW_020958562.1:0-2813 GCF_003031625.1 Empidonax traillii | reverse complement strand
CAGGGAGACAGAGAGGATTTCAGTTTCCTTCATTCCTCTCTATCATCTCCCATCTGAGGGATCTTGAGAAGGAAAGGAGGCCCTGCCAGGCCCCCCAAACTGCCAGGGATTCTCTGCAGCTCAAGGCAAATTATTGCTGCATTGCTGTGCTGGGGCAGAGGAGCAGCTGATGCTGCTTTAAGGCCAACTGCTCCCGAAACCAGATCACCTCCGTGTCCAGTGCATCCTGCCCTGGGGAGAAGCTGCAGCACCACGTTCTCGCCCTTGGCCACGGTGATGGGGTCGGGGGGGTCCTGTGACATGGAATGGATCTGGGAGAGACCCCCGGAGGAGGAAGAGAGAAGTGTGAGTTTGCTGAGGCACCTGAGCTCGGGCACAGCAGCGGCTGCTCCGCGTGGTTCGGGTGCTGCTGGGCCGGGCCATGGCGCTGGCAGCGTCCCTGTGCCGGGGCACACGAGGGGCTGAGGGAGCTGGGACAGGGACCCTGCTCTGCAGCACGGGCAGTGGGCTGGGGCCAGGCCACTCTGGGGCCATCCCTCTGCTTCCCTGTCCTGCACTGCCAGCAAAGCTCTTCAAACCCCTTGTTCTCAAGGGCTCAGGTGCTGCCCGTGGGGCTCAGGGCAGGCAGAAAGGGGGACAAGGAATGATGAAGTGGCTGGAAGGTTTCTGGGTGGTTGGCTGGAGCAAGTGACAACTTAGGGACAAAGAAAGCTCAAATGTCCTTCACTGTTCTCACCTTTTAGATTGCAAAACTCTATTACAAAAGTAAAAATGTCTCAGGTGCTCTTGGCATCTTTAGAAAATTACAAGATAAAGGCTTATAACAATCAGTTCACTCAGCGAGGAAGATATTCAGGCTGGAAGCTGTGCCACAGCGTTCAGTCAGATTCAGTAAGAACAGGGGGATTCTTACCTGAGTGCCCCTGAGGACCTTGGAAAACTAAACTGTAAATGACAAAAGCCAGCAGAGAGCAGCGGATGGGGGAACCGCAGAGCATCCTCCTCTCGGGAGCACAACCTGGAGATGGGCAAGGAGAGGGAAAGGGCAGAAGGGAAGAGAAACAAGGGAATTTAACCAACAACCAGCCAGTATGAATTCACTTTTCAAGGGTTCATTGCTGGTTTCAGCCCTTTCTGTAATGTCTAGGGAAGAAGTTTCGATGGCAAAGGTTGAAATGGATTTTCCGTCATCAGACTGACTTTGGTTAGTGCTTTATATGCAAAGTACCTGACTGGTCTAAAAAGTTGTGGGAATTTCCCCTGGGAAAGCAAAGGACAAGCTGCAACATCTGCTCCAGTTGCAGCAGAAAGGGGCAACTGTTTTCATATGGAGCCCTGGCTTTTCTGACCCAGCCTTAAGAAAGAGACGGACGGGGCAGGACGAGAAGGACAAACCCTGACCGAGTCTGGACTCACTGCCTGCCCCTCACTGAGAGTGGGAGAAGGCTTTGCACCAAGGGAAGCAAAAGAGTCAAAACACTGATCCAAGGCCCAGCCAAGACAGGACCTGGCTCTGCTCTGCTCTCCCACCCACCCCCTTTTTGTTCACTGACTTGGTTCTACTTTGCTAACAGCACATGGAAACTGTGTCCAGCTCTGGGAAATGGCAGAGGGCAATTTCCATCTGCAGATTCCCAAAAGCAGCCACATACCTGGAGACCCTGAGCAGGAGCTGCTCTGCAGACACTCTGGAGTTTTCCCCTGATCCCAGTCGAGCTGTCCGGAAACCAAAGGAGATGGTGACATTGTCCCAGCCAGCCACCCATTTCCTTACTCTTTCTAAGAAAGACTCCACAGTTAATTTTAATGCTCTAAGAGAGTTGTTCGAAGAGGCCAAGGGAAAAGGCCTGGCTAATGCCTTTAACGTGTCCAAAAGTGGGCGAGAACTGTGGGAAGAGACCGAGCAGGGGTCTAAGAAAATGAAGAAGTTTCCTTCCTTGCAGCGAGAAGCTACGAAGTCGCTACGAGGTCGAAAGACTGACTGTCAAGTTCCGGCGTCTGCCTGTGCAGCGCTGACGGGAAGCAGCAGGCTGTCTTCTCATACCTCCGTGAAACAACTCATTTATGGAGCCCCAGGACCGCCTGCGCCCGCAGGATGGAGAGCGCGGAACGCGGCGGCTCCGAAAGCGGCGGGTGCGGCTGCGGTTGGCCCAGAGCCTAGGTTAATTCTTCTCTTGAATTTTGAAGACGGCAAAAATACCTGCAGGACAAAGAAATATAGCAAGAGATGCTTACTGCAGTGCTGGTTACCCATTTCCAGCACTGGCTGCACCTCTGAATCATACAAAGAGCACACTGCTGTTTGAGAACCGCACTTTTTTTGTACCCTTCGATATCAGTTGTTGAATATTCATTTTTGTCCGTTAGTTGCCTTAAAAGGTAATTTCTCTGCTTTGGAAGTGGGTGTTACCTTTTGGCTGGTTGTAACATATCACCCTGGGCTCGTACAGGGGGGTCTTGCATCATCCTCATGTTGCAAGGCATGGAGGGTCTCTCTGTGTATCCACATGGCACAGAGGAATACATTTTTATTTATAATTTGTTCCCTGTTCCCGGTCGCAAAAGATTCCCTGATGGTAGTGTGAGAAATATCTCAAATCAAAATTTCGAAGATGGCCAAATAAAGTGAAACAAAGAACTTTTATTTTCAGCGCGCGCTGGGTGCGGTCAGGTTTGCCTTGTGCCAGGGCCTGAGAGCACACCCGAGATGGGGGGGGGGGGGCAGTTCTTTTAAGGTCTCTCAATTTGCATAACTGTTCCCTTGTTCCTCCCATGCTCAGCTCTGCTCTGCTCTCTTTCTTCCCTAAAAGGCA
>NW_020958561.1:12293-13342 GCF_003031625.1 Empidonax traillii | reverse complement strand
TGCTGCTGCAATGGCACCAGAACACGTGTCAATGGACACATGGATGTATTTTAATTTTCCAAATGGTGAATAATGCCAGATGTCCAGTGGGTTAATTCGACAAGGTTTTACCCCCTCAGATGGTAGAGGAATGAGTCTCTGGAAGTCAGGGCATGCAGAAAAATTGTTCTGGTTTGAGATAGTGTAAGGTGGAATGTTCTTTTGAGGGATTTTGCATTTTGGTGAAAAAAGCTGTGGGGCAGCTTTGCTTTTTAGAAATTTTTTGGAACCACTGCAGTTTGGGCAAGGTGTATACCCCCTGTATCAGCTATTTGATGTGCCACATGATTTCCTGCTGGGATGGGCCCTGGGAGAGAAGTGTGAGAACTAATGTGGATTATGTGGAATTTGTGTTTAGGATGACTAATTTCATACAGTAAAGATTTGAACATATGAGCTAATTGTAATTGGGAGATATCTTTCATGTATGAATTCTCAATTCGTCAGACTGCTCCAATAACAGAGGCTGAATGGGAAACAATGTTTAAAGGCTCTGGAAATAGTTGAAATGCAGGTATGACTGCAGAGAGCTCTGCTATCTGAGAGGAAACTCTTACCTTGTGCATGTCATACACCCATTTTCCTGCTCTGAGCCAGGTGACTGCTGCCTTAGACGTTCTGCCAGAACCATCTGTGAGCACAGTTCTAGCACTTGTTAGTGGAACAGGAGAATAGTTGTGTGTTAGCTCTGGCTGAGTAAGGGCCAGCAGCTGCAAAAAAGGAATAGACGGAAGGTGAACTGGAAATTGATCCCTGTAATCAGCAATGGCTAACTGAAAATCAGAGCTATGAATCTGCAATTGAGTTAGTTGAGCAGTAGACAGAGGAACATAGATAACATCTGGATCCCTCCCCAAGACTTCCCAAACTGTAATCTGCTTTTGTGGCAGACTTTGGAGAGCATCTCAGGATATGGAGGAATGGGTTTGGAAAACTGGAAGCTTTAAAAAACCCATTCCCATAACAGAAAGTCTTTGCCTTTTACATCTATTTGTCCTGTTACAACAGAA
>NW_020958561.1:7816-9169 GCF_003031625.1 Empidonax traillii | reverse complement strand
GCAGTGCAGGTGAGTTGCTGCCAGTGGCTCTTGCAGCTGCCAAATGGCAGCCCTGGCAGGAGCTGTCAGGATGGCTGTGCTGGATTTGCTGGGGGGCAGCAGGAGAAGCTGCTGCAGAGCAGGACTTGCTGCTGCCCCATCAGAGGCCCAGGGCCAGAAGGTTCCCTGTGCCAGGGCTGGCTGTGGGGTTGGCAAGGTGGGGGTGCAGCCAGGGGTGCCTAGGGCTGTGGGGCAGAGCAGGGTCCTGCCCCCCAGGGCTGTGTGTGCTGGGGCAGGGACTCTGCTGCCTGCCAGGGGCAGCTCTCAGCCCGCCCAAGGAGCTGCCACGGCCCTGCAGGGAGAAGGGCTGGGGGCAAGGAGCAACTACTGGTAGAGCAGAGCAGGGTAGAGTCCTTCTGATCTCCAAAGTGTGCTGCAGGGATGAGGGCTGGTCACAACTCCAGATCAAAGCAGGAAATTTCCCTGAAGGTATCTGCAAGAGGCACAGACCCGTAGGGGATACCTTGAAGAGAATGAACCAGTTCTTTCAGTGTTACACTCTGGGTTGTCTGGGTGCTCACTTCGACAGAGAAATTAATCTCTGAGCAGAGGAAAAAAAACACTGAAACTTGAACTCTGTTTGATTAGAGGAAATTGAACCTGAGAGTATCAGACATGAAAACTCTCTCAGGGACAGCACCAGTGTCACTTTTCCATCCTCCTCAGGGTTCTTTGACTTTGCCATCAGAGCCTGCCCAGGCAGAGCTGCCCCTGGGCAGTGCCCTGTGCTGCTGGGAGGGCTCTGCAGGGCAGAGCTGAGCCCCCAGGGCTGGGATGGGCTCTGGCAGACCTGCAGGGCCCAAACCTGGGACCAGGGAAGCAGCTGCTGGCAGGGACAGCCCGAGGAAGCAGAGCCCTGGGCAGGGAGTCAGGGACAAATGTCCCCAAGGTCTGGGGGAGGGGGCAGTCAGGCAGCTCTGGGGGCCCTTCCCTGCAGCTCTGCTGGGCACTGAGTGCTGTGCCATGGAAATGAGGATTCCTGCACTGGAAAAGAACCTTCCCCAGGTGTGATTATAAAATTAAAAAACACAGGTACAATTATTCTAAGGAGAGACTAAGCTTCTGCTCTGCATTCCCAGCTCTTCTGAGTGACGGGGGAAGAGATGGAACTTTTGTATTCAGCATCAGTTACATCTGACATTCCTTGTGTGTGTGAGAGCTCTACCAAAACAGTTCCATGTTGCACAGCAGCAGAGCAAAACTGACCCCTTGGTGTGCATTTGGTGACATTTGACACATCCATTTCCTTTAAAAATGGAATTTTTTTTTTCCAGAGCTGTGTCTTAACTGTTTCCTCTCCTTTTTTTTTTTTTT
>NW_020958561.1:0-1454 GCF_003031625.1 Empidonax traillii | reverse complement strand
TATCACCTTGACACAGTGTCCTTCTAGGCAGAACTCTTTAGGAACTCCCAGGATTGTGTGTGCTGTGAAGAAGATGAAGATGAGGCAGAAGGGGTCCCAAAGGCACCAAACCCAGTTCCTGAAGGGGTGTGTCAGGGGGCAGAATGGGGCAGAACTGATAGTGCATAAACCTGGAATTAGATGAACCTTCTTATAAAATCCTAGAACCCCTGTCTGGGGGGGCACACATGGTATGTGTTCCTCTAGGCCTAACAACTCATTAAAGGACCAGGTCTCTGTATCTTATCTGCTACCTAAACTGGCCTGGAGTCTTTTTCTCCATGGTCTCTTAAGGCAACAACACCCACACCCAGGCAGAGATGTGTGGACACACCAAGATCTGGGTGTGTAAAGGTCCCTCTCCAAAATTCTCCTTTTAGTCAGTGAAACCCTCCCACACATCCCTTTGTGTTTCCCAACAGACAAGGTTCCACCAGGCCCTGCAGGGTCACAATGGCCCCTTCATTCCATGAGTTCCCACAGTGTCACAGTGACCCCTTGATGCCACGAGTTTCTGTACTTTCCATGTTACCGCTCTGCTCTGCCCTGGGGCGGCCTCAGCTGCAAGATTGGGGCAGTTTGGGGGGACACAATGGAAGGGAGAGATTGAGCCATTGGAGAGTGTCCAAAGGAGGGCAATGAAGAAGGGCCTGGAGGGGAAGGCGAGTGAGGACACTGAGGGCACTTGGGGTGTTCAGCTGGAGAAGAGGACACTGAGGGGAGACCTCACTGCAGTCACAACTCCCTGGGCAGGGGCAGAGGAGGGGCAGGCCCTGAGCTCTGCTCTGTGGGGTCCAGGGACAGGACTAAGGGAATGGCCTGGAGTTGTGTCAGGGCAGGGTTAGGTCGGATCTTGGAAAAAGGTTCTTCCCCCAGAGGGTGGTTGGCACTGAACAGGCTCCCCAGGGTAGTGGGCACAGCACCAAGGCTGACAGAGATCAAGGAGTGTTTGGATGATCTTCTCAGGCTCATGGTGTGACCCTTTGGGATGGTCCTGTTCACAGCTAAGAGTGGGATCCTTGTGAGTCCCTTCCAACTCAGCATATTCTGTGACTCTGTGATTATCAACCCTGTGTTCAGCACAAATCCAAAACACAGCCCTGCACTGGCCAAGGGGAAGAAATTTAACTGGACTCCCCCTGAAAGCAGCACACCCATTATGGGCTCTCACAGAAACATCCCACAGTCCATTTGCCACCTGGAACCAGTGACTCTGAGTTCCTGCTTCCCCAGCCCCAGGGTTGGTGTCCTTGTCTGCTCATTCCGCCACAGTCTCTTCTCAGTGATGGCATCTTAACCAGACAAGCCCCTGGGAATAATTTCCTTCTAAGTCTTCAGTTCTTCTGTGGTTAATTAGATCTCAGAAGTGTATTCAAAGTGAATATATTGTATTAACAAAACCATAAATAAAGATG
>NW_020958560.1:9102-13386 GCF_003031625.1 Empidonax traillii | reverse complement strand
CTCACTGCCACCAACACCGCCACAGCGCTGCCACCTCTCTCACTGCCACCAACACCGCCACTGCCACCTCACTGTCACCGCCACAGCGCTGCCACCGCTACTGTCACTGTCACCCCACTGCCACCACTGTCACCCCCACCGCGGGTCCTCAGCCCGAGTCCTCAGGGCAGGACGGTGGTCTCGTCCCTGCATTGGCCCTTCCAGGTGTGCCACCAGGTGTCACCTGTGCATGAGGGGGTGTGCATGGGGTGTCGTGTGTGTGTGTGTGGGGGGGTGTACCATGTGTCATGTGTGCAGGTGTCACGTGTGTGTGTCAAGTGCCATGTATGTGTGTGTGCAACAGGTGTCACGTGTGTGCCATGTGTCCTCTGTGTGTGTGTGCAGGTGTCACACGCGTGTGTGCAGGTGCCAGTGTGTATGTGCAGGTGCCACACGAGTGTGCACCACGTGTCACGCGTGTATGTGCAGGTGTCACATGCATGTCAGTGTGTGTGCACCGGCTGTCCCGCGTGCCTGTGCAGGAGCTGGCACAAGCAGCAGCTGACACACGTGTGCAGGAGTGTGGGCAGCAGCTGGCAGCGTGTGGGCACTGGGTGGCACCTGCGTGCAGGTGCCGTGTGCGTGTATGTGTTGGGGTGTGCACCACATGTCACACGTGTGTGTGTCGAGTGTCACCTGTGTGGGGGTGTCTGTGCACGGGGGCATCACATGGGTGTGCAGGTACCTGTGAAAAGGGTGTCACACGTGCAGGTGTGGGGTATACGTGTGTGTGTGTGTGTGTGTGTGTCCATGGGATATCACACGTGTGCAGGTGTGTCCATGGGGTATCACACGTGTACAGGTATGTTCATGTGGCATCATGCATGTGCAGGTGTTACATGAGGTGTCACGTGTGTGCAGGTGTGTTCATGTGGTATCACACATGTGCAGGTGTCTATGTGGTATCACACATGTGCAGGTATGTTCATGTGATATCACACATGTGCAGGTGTGTCAGTGGGCCATCACACGTGTGCAGGTATGTCCATGGTATATCACACGTGTGCAGGTGTGTCCATGGTGTATCACACACATGTGCAGGTGTGTCCATGGGCCATCACACGTGTGCAGGTGTGTGTGCATGAGCTGTGACGTGTGTGAGGGTTGTGTTCCCCCATATCCCGCCGAGGGGCCACCGTGTCCCCCCCTCCCCGGATCCAGCCGGCGCCAAACCCGGCGCTGAAGCTCGGCCGCGGCGCTGGCGGGTTTGATGGGATTGATGGGATTATCCCGGCGGGCGGGATTACACGGGGAAGAGTGAGGATTAGCCACGGCGCATCGGCACGACACTGCCACAGCCACAGCCACAGCCACAGCCACAGCCACAGCCACAGCCACGCCGCCAGCCAACTGGGCTGGACTGGGAGGAACTGGAAGGGCCAGGTGTGACGCCAAACCCCAGCGCTGGGGTCTCCCGGGACCGGTGGCTTCACCAGCCGCTGTTCAATTAACCAGCTGCCGGGAACAGGCACAAAGAGACAAGAGGGATCTCTTTATCTGCCTCCCCCTTCCTTTTTCTTTTTCCTTTAATTTGACAAAATTGTAATTAAATAGGGAGTAAAATCCCGTTAGCACACGGCAGCCCCGCCGGGATCCCCTCTGTGCCAGCCCACTGCTCTTCCTCACCCTGCTGCTTCGCTCAGGGAGCCCAAACCCCCACCACCGTTTTTGGGGGATGCCACCCAAGCCTGGAGGTCCCTTTGGGATGAGCTGGGGGGGTCCCCAGGGCCATCGTGTCCCGTTTTTTGTGGGACTGGGCACTGCCAGGATACAAGACCATCCTTTTGGGTACAGCAGACGCCTCCAGCACCATCCTGGGGATGGGAAGGAGAGGCCACGGAGCTTCCTGGGATGCAGCACCCGAGATGCTGGTGGTGATCCAGCCATGCCTGGTGCGAACAGGCAACCCAGGCACAGCTCCCAGAAGGAGCTGGGACCGCTCCTGGTTTTCTTTACTATTGTTTATGCTGCCGAAACGCATCGGATGCCACCATGCCGACACAACCAGGAGACCATCCCGGCCCGGCACTCGCCATCCCACCTGCCTGGCACCGCAGGAGATGCCAGCACGGAAAAGCCACCCTGGATAACGCCGTGTCCAGGCCCTGGTGGCACAACCCCCCCCTGAGAGGATCTGAGATCCAGCTCCGGAGCGGGAGATGCTCCAAGGGCCCGGCGCAGCTCAGCCCGCTGAAAAATTAAATCGCATCCAAACTGGCAGGTTTAATTAAAAATATTCCGGCTCGTCTAAGGATACAAACCGCATCCGGCACTGCAGCAGGGAGCTGCATCCAGAGCTCCAGCACCGGCACGGGCCTCGTGGCAGGGCTGAGCCTCCGGCACCGGTGTGGAAGAGCGGGTGGGAACAGAGCTACTGGTTTAACTGGGAGCCAAAGTGTCACGTGGCTGAGGGGATGGTGACACCCCATCACCGCCCTGCCTCGTGACTTGGGGCTCCTGGCAGGCTTTGGAGGGATGTAAAACCTCCAGGAGCCTGGTTTTTGGGAGTACAGGGGGTCCCTGCAGACCCCCTCCTCCCCCCCCCCAACGGGGGCAGCTCTGCCGTGGGGAGCAGCACGGCCACCCGTGACACACACATGGACACGCGTGGACACGCATGGACACACCTGTGTGAGGTCAGGGGGGCTGAATTGGGTGATTCCTCTTTGTTTATGGGAATGGCAGCAAACACGGTTGGGGGGCTGCTGGGATGGGAGGGGGGGGTGAGCAGCTCAAACACTGTCAGCACTGGTGCTGCTGCTGGGGGGGCTGAGCTGCCCCTCAAGGTCCTCAGAGCTGAATCCAACCCCCCCCCCGGGACCACCTCCAGCCCCCCCCACGCACAAAACCTCCCCACTGCAGCCACGTGCCCCGGTGACAGCGGTGACCCAATTCCCGTGTCACCCTGGGGACGCTGCAAAAGGGGGTCTGTGGAGCCTCTGCCCGTGCTCAGCCCCCCGGCACCCACCGGGATGGGACCCCGGCACCCGGGGGGGACACGCTCAGCACCCACGGGTGGGTGTTTGGGGGGACATACAGCACTGCCGGGGATCTGGCACCCTGGGCATGGATCCTGCACTGGCCAGAGCCGCCCCCAAAGTCACTTTGCGGGTCAAACTGCTGGGGGGCACAAAGAGGGGCACCCCTCAAGACAACACACCCCATCCCCACCGTCACCTCTATGGGACAGGGGGCTCAGCCATCCCCCTGCCCTCACCTCCCAGAGCATCCCCAGAGCAGGATCTGGCCCTGCTGGACCCCGAGAGACCCAGTTGGGGGAACCTGGGGGGAGCACAGAGGGGTCACGAGTGCCACCAGCACCCCCCACCTCCCCCAGGCACTGGGGACAAGCAGAGCTTGGTGTCCCCGAGGGGTTGTCAGTGTAGCAGGTGTCTGCCCCCCCCCACTCCCAACACCCCAGGGTGGGTGGGTGGGTGGGTTGGGGGTCCCCTCTGCCCCCCCCCCCCCACTCACGACCTCCTTTGGCAGAGGGAAACTGAGGCACGGCGGGAGCAGCGCTCACCCAAGGTCACCCTGTGCAAACAGCACAGCCCCGCGGGCATCCCCCCCAACCGCTCTTCTGGGGGGTGCTGAGCCCCCCCAAATCCCCCTGCACATGGACTGGGACCCCCACTCCCTTCCACCCCATGGTGGGGGGGGTTTGGAGGGGTCAGTAGGGGTTTTTGGGGGCCCAAACACCCCGAGTGCTGTGGGTTATATGGGACGAGGGAGGTCAGGCCCAGGGGGGAGCATGTTGGGGTCTGGGGGTGCCCGGGGCACCCTATAATGAGTGGGATAGGGAAGGATTTGGGTCAGGTTCAATACCCCCCCACCCCCATGTTATTTTAAGGTTCCCCCCCCACCAAACCTGCCGACGGCGCAACGGTGCCGAGCCCCAAAAGGGGGGATGGGCCCCCCAGCCCTATCCTGACACTGGGGGTGCAGGGGGGGTGCCCCACTTCTGCCAGGTGCCCCCCCATCCCTTGTCCCCACCAAGTTACAGCCCCAAGACAGAGCCAGGTACCCCCGAATTTGGGGGTGCTCTGCCCCCCACCAGTCCTGAGAGATTATTTGGGGGGTGGGGGGCACAAACCCCACCAACCCCCTGGCTGAGCCCTCGCTATTCCCTGCTACCCTTTTGGGAGCTGCACCGGCCGGATCCCCCCCATTTCAGCCTCTCCACCCCCCAGTCCAGCAGAGGCTGAAATGGGGTGGGGGGCACACGCCAGACCCCCCTTTTTTTTT
>NW_020958560.1:0-6587 GCF_003031625.1 Empidonax traillii | reverse complement strand
CCGCCCGGTGGCTGCGGCGGCACCGGGGCCGCTCCGGCAGCAGCGGCGATGGAGGAGCCGCCGCCGCCGGCGCTCCCGGAGCGGCTGCGCCCCCCGCCCTGCCCCCGCCCCGGGGAGGCGGCACGGCCCGGCCCGGCCCCGGGCCCCCCGCCCCCGGCGGGGAGGGAGAGGGGGGGGCGGGGGGAGCCGGCCCCGCCTGCCTCTGTGTGCCCCCCACCCCCCCGAAAAGGGCCATCGATTCCCCCCGCCTTCCCGGGCAGCCGGAGAGGTGGGACCGACCGGACCCCCCTCGGCCCCTGGATCAGTTTTCCCCATCCAGAGCCCCGGGAGGGGCTTGGATTGGCCCCCCAACCCCCCACCCTGGGCACTGGGAGGAACTGGGACTGATCCCCCCCATCTTCCTCGGTTTCCCCCCGTCCTTGGGACGAAGGGGGAGTCAGACCGAGCCCCCCACCCTCTGCCTCAATTTCCCCAATCCCAGGCACCGGGATGGGCTGGCACTGAATCCCCCGAATCCCGTGGCTCAGTTTCCCCCATGCCTGGCATGGAGAGGGACTGAGGCCGACCCCTTCCACCCCCTGCCTCAGTTTCCCTCCTTTCCTGGCACAGTGAGGCGCTGGCACCTCCCCATCCGCCCTGCCATGGCCTCACACTCCACGGCGAGGTCGTTCCCCTCTTTTCCTTCCAAACAGGTCCCTGTCCCCAAACTGAGCCCCCACCCCCCGGTGTGGCCTCCCCAGTCCCTGCCTCAGTTTCTCCTCACCCCCACGGCTGCTGCAAAGTCCAACCTGCCCACCCCAGGGTGCAGGGGGTGCCAGGGTGGGCACCCGGAGGGGCACCCAGAGGTCTGGGGGTGACACACTCAGGGCAGGGGCCCAGCAGGGCCGAGAAGGTGCTTTGCTTTTGTTGCTTTGGTGCTTTGCCCCGGTTGTTTTACCCCAGAAAGAAACCCCAAATCAGGATATTGTGCTCCCTGTCATGGGTGCACTGAGCTGTGCCCGGGCTCAGCCCGCCCTGGCGAGCAGGGAGGTTCCTAATGTGATTCACCTCTTCCTGCATCCCTCCGGTCCATCCCGGTTCCCAGGGCAGGGAAAGGGGACAGCCACCCCCGGGAGGGGACACTGGGCTGCCCCTGACGGAAGGGGGGGTCTCCAGGGGAAGGAAACCACGGCCGTGACTCAGCGCCTGAGTCACCGTCCCCAGGGGGACACCGAGGGGACACTGCGAGCCCCTTGACCTGTTCACACAGTCCCAGCCCCCCCTGACGGCAGCGGCCCAGCTCGGGCTCATTACGGCTGATTAATCAACGCTCGGAATTAATTCCTCCACAATTCCTGCGAGCACCGTCCGGATAATTTTTGCTGAGCCATCGGCACCATCCTGGCACACCCCAACATCCCAGAGCACCCCGACATCCCCTGGCACCCCAGCATCCCATGGCACCCTAATAGTCCCACAGCACCCTACCATTCCACAGCATCCCAGCATCCCATGGCGCACGAATATCCTGCAGCACCCAAACATCCCACGGCATTCCAGCCCCCTATGACACCCTCGTATCCCAGTGCACCCTAATATCCTGAGGCAATCCACCATCCCATGGCATCCCAGCACCCCTTGGCACCCTGAGATCCCGTGGCACTCCCCCATTCCCACAGCACCCTATGGCACCCTAATAATCCCCCAGCACCCCAGCATCCCACAGCATCCCCAGCATCCTGTGGCATCCTGACACCCCCTGGCACCCTTATATATCCTCTGGCACCCTAACATCCCATGGAAACCCAACACCCTGTGGCACCCTAACACCCCTCAGCACCCCGACATCCCACAGCCCTGACGGTCCCAGAGCTCCTCCGGGGCAGGAATTTTGGCCGGCCCTTTGGAAAACGGCGGCCCTGGGAGGGCTCTTCCCACCCGTGGCCTCCAGATCGGGATTTATTCCCGGATTTGGGGATTATTGTGACCTTTAAGGGAATTCCTGGCGCGATGCTCAGCGTGAGTCCTGCAGCCACCCGTGTGATGAGCAGCACCGGCCTCAGCTGCGGGGAGTGGTGGGATGGGATGGGGTGGGAGGGGGTGGGGTGGGCTCGGGGGGGTGTGCCCCGCCAGCCTCGTGCATCCCGAGCACGCAGGGTGGGAGCTGCGACCCCCTGGCCTGGCCCGGCACGCCTCGGCACGGCACGGCATCCCAATGCCATCCCCCATCCCCCCGAGCCCCGTGGGGCCCAGGCTGGGGGGGTGGGGAGCGGTGCCTTACCAGCGCCCCGCCCTCGCTGCAGACCCCCACCCCACATCGGGTCCCCTCCTCGCCACAGGGACCCCCCCGGCAGTGCCCTGTGCCCCTCCCTTCCCCAGGGAGGGCACCCTGGGGGGCTGCACCCCAAAGCCGGGGGGGGGGGGGTTGGTGGGGCAGGGCCCACCCTCGCTGGCAGATCCCCCGGGTGAAGGCCCCACAGGGGTCCCCTCCCTGTCTGCGTGTGTTTATGCGTGTGTGTGCTTGTGTGAACATGTGGGAACATGTGTGTGCACTGCCTGCATCCACACACACGTGTGCACATCCACCCATGGGAGTGCATCCTTACCCGAGTGTTCGTACCTACACACGTGTGAATCCACGCACGCGTGTTCCTCCACACACCTGTGGGTGCACCCATACACACCTGTGTCCCGCCCACCCACACCCCCTGGGCACCGCGGAGCCGCTCCGTGCGCGTGTGCACACGTATGTGCTCGCTGACACGCGTGTGCACACGTATGTGCTCGCTGACACACGTGTGCTCCAGCCCGCCCTGCCCTGCGAGCATCACCCCCCCTCTCCCCCGGCCCCCCCAGCAGCCGCAGCCCCCCCGGGGGCCCCGCGGTCCCCCCCGCACCCGCCGGCGGCCGTGGCGGGGCCGGCCCTTCCCGGCAGCCGTGGCGCTCGGGGGAGGAAGAGTGGTAATTAAGTTAATTTGCACATGCAAATCATCCGCAGTTGGAATCTGTTAATTTTATAATTTGATGTTTAATGTACATATCTGCTGTGTTTTCCCAGCCAGAAACCCAACATTTTCTGGGTGCTAATGATGGGGGCCGTGCTCGGGGGGGGGTGGGGGGTGGGGGGTGGGGGACAGGGACCCCCTGGCTGTGCAGGTGCTGGTGCGGCACCAGACACGGGTCACCAACAGGAGTGGGTGCACCCCCTGGGTGGGTGCCCACTGAGGCCGGTGTACACGTGGGACAGGCCCAAAAAGGGCTGAATTTGCCCCATCTTGAGGGCAGTGTGAGGTCTTTCCATCCCCCCCGCCCAGGAGGTGTTTGGGGATGGTGAGGGGGGTGAGCTGAGCCCTGGTAACTCATGCCAGCCAAGGCACAGAGGGATGTGCACCAACCATCAGCACCCCAAAATGCAGGGCATCCTGACCCCCTTCCCAACACACCCCTGATTGCTCTGGAGGCCCAGGTCCCTCTTCAAAGTCCTGCCTGAAGATGGAGTGGGCTGAGAAAACGGGGCTGTGCCCAGGTTGGGCATCACCCAGGGGGCCAAAACACTGCCCTGAGGATGAGCAGGGCCCCAGGGCTGAGCATCACCCTGAGGCCGAGCAGAACCCCAGGGCCAAAACACTGCCCTGAGAATGAGCAACACCTCGAGGTCAAGAATCACCCCAAAATTTAAACAGCACTCCGGAGCTGAGCATCACCTGGAGGCTGAGCAGGGCTGAGCATCACCCCAAGGTCGAGCATCACTGCCGAGCCCTGCCCGTGGCCCAGCAGCCAGGACTGCCTGGGCAGTCCAGCCCGGTCTGTGTTTATCTGTAGGACCAGCTGGGGCTTTGCATGCGCCGGATTTGTGGGTTCCCTTTGAAGCTGCGGCTGCCGCCGCTGCCTGGGCGGAGATAACGCGGTTCCCGCGGCCCCGGAGCTCGGAGGGGATGTGGTCACCCTCCTTCCCCTGGGCCGGATCCGGCAGGGACAACCCCCGATCCCCCTCAAGCAGGCAGGGAGCAGCCCCTGGGGGGGAGCCCGGGGAGGGTGATGCCACCTTTCTAATGAAAACTAATTGCGATTAATCCCGTCTCATTGTTTACCCGGGGCTGATTTAAGCACATTTCAGGCAAGACTGAGCAGTTGAACATTTCTAATGTATTTTTCTTTCTGCTTTAATGACCTCGTTCCTGCCACCCCGTTTGCCAGTGTCCCTGCTCTGGGAGGCCACTGGTGACTTCATCGGGTTCATCCAGAGAAAGGAGGACCTTCTGTGGCTGCTCTGGGGGGGGATTGGGAAGATGCTGAGCCCCCTCTGAGCCCCGTGGAGACCTGGCTTGGCCTGGTGCCAGCTGGGACAGCGTCTTGTCCCCCTAAATGTCACCCAACCGTGGCTGTCACCTTCACTGGGCTCCCCCATCCAGCTGTTCCCCAAGGCCAAATCCAGCTGTTGCCAGCACTGCACAGCCCCTCGGGCTGCTCTGCCCGGGGATGCCAGAGCCCTGCATTCCAGATGTGCCTGCCGTGCCCCCATCCCAGCTGTTCCCACTGTCACCCCAGGGCCCACCCGTCCAGCTGTTGCCCCCAAACCAGCTGTTCTCACTCTGTCACCCCACCCAGATGTGCTCCCAGAAGCCCAGTTTCTCCCAGTCCAGCTGTTCCCCCCCTAGTCCATCCCCACACCCCAGTCCTTCGCCGTGTCCCCCCCACCCTCCCACCGAGGCGGGGCTATTTTTAACCTCCTCTCAGCTCTCTCCTGCTCCGGTTCCATCCGGAGTCAGTGACTTTCACAACCTCCTTTATTCCAGCCCGGAGACTTCTTTCAGTTCTCCCTCCCTCCAGCGATGAACCCATGCAGGGGGTGGGTGGGGTGGGTGTGTGTGTGTGGCCCCCAGAGGGGCCCATCACCCCCCTAAACCCCTGCTGAGGGATTTTGCCACGTGCTAGAGCTGCCCCCACCCTTGCTCCCCTCCCTCAGCTTTCCTCCTTTCTCCCCAGCAGGACAAAATCCTTCAGATTTCCACACCTCACCCAGGAAGAGGAGCAGAACGAAGGATTTTGGGTGCAGGTTTCCCCCTGGGATCACAGTGGGGGGATGGGGGGATGAGGCATATCCCCCTTTCCAACCCCACGCCACTCCACTGAGGTGACTTTTCCCTGTCCCCCCTCACTCCCACCCCATGCCTCAGTTTCCCCAGTGACCCAACACACCAGCAAAGCCCTCCCAGACCCAACCACCACCCCCAGCTCCCCCAAAACGGGCTGGCACAGATCCCACTGGCCCCCTGTATGGATCCCCCTTGGCAGAACGGCTCTTCCCAGGGGGAAATCCTGGCCTGGGGCCCTGGCAGTGATTGTGATTTTCCCCTCAAGCGTGGCTAACACCAGCCCTGCAGCCCAAGCCAAAGCATTTTCCACACCCCCCCCCCGGGGGTAGCTCAGGCAACACTCGCTGTGGATACAAACCTGGGCTGGGGGATCCCCTCCCACAGCCAGCAAAGACATCACAAGAATTTCACCCCCAAGAATGGCACAAACTCCGCTGCTGAACCCACCCTGCCATTTATTGGGATTTTATTTTCTCCCTTTCCATCAGTTTTTTTCCACCTTTCAGCCCAGTCCTGGAGCTCTGATGTCGTCTCTCCAAGAGGATAAACCCCAGGAACTGGGGTTCTGATCCCCAAAGAATGACCACATTCACAAAATTCAAGGACAGTTAGAGTCAAAAAAGCTGCTTACCTACCCCCCCCCCCTTTATTTATGCCATCCTTACAGCCAGAGAGTAAAAATGACACACTCCCAGCTTTGAAGCAGAGCAAACAAACCGCCAGAAATGGTTAAAAAACCCCCAATTAAACGGTGAAAATCCTGCCCTTCCTCCCTGCCTAAGGACTGGAGTTAAGGTCAGCTCTTTCCTTCCTTAATCTGTGATTTTTTTTTTATATTTTTTTTTTATCTGGATAGCAATTTTCCCTGAGCTGCCAGCCGGTTGGTAAACGGCCTCTTTTGTCTTTAGCCCTTCCTTTCTCCTCAGGAAAATGGAATCCGTTTTTTTTTTTTGTTTTTTTGTTTTTTTTTTAACGGTGTGTTATTTGTGGTCCACCCCCCTCTTCCCACGGGTGGGGGATGCTCCTGTCCCCCCCTCGGGGGGCAGGGGGGGGTCTCCCCTTGCCCCAGGTGCTGCGGGAGCAGTGGCACCGGCTGCTTTGGGCATCGGCCCGTGGCTTGTTGAGCGTCCCCGTCTGTCACCGGGAGCGCCCGGGACACGATCCAGGAGCAGTTTTGTGGTGGTGAAGTGCCAAGCCGGCACACCACGGGCGCCTGGCGGGCGCGGGGAGGCTCCACCGGCGTTTCCCATGGCCCAGCACGTCCCCACCCCACCGTTCTTTGTCCCCCCCCCCCCAAAAGGGGTGTTTTCAGGGCCCACTTCGGCCTCCAGACCCCCAGGCCGGGTCCTGCAGCCCCTTCTTGGGCCTCGCTGAGCCCTGGGCTTTGCTCCCTGATCGATGCTCCAGCCTCTCTTAACACCTCGCAGGGATCGATGGACAAGGCAGGGAATTGCCTGCACCAAAGGGATATGGATAATCCCCCTGGCAGGGCTCTGCCTGCAGCCGCTCACC
>NW_020958559.1:12239-13400 GCF_003031625.1 Empidonax traillii | reverse complement strand
AGCTCTGGGGGGCCGGGAACCTCTTGGCTGGGGCAGGAAAGAGCCGCTGGCCACGAGGACGGGGTGTTGGTCCCAGCCACTGATGGGGCCGAGCAGAGCACGAGGCCTCTTGCAGACACCTGGAGCAGCCTCCCACTTGCCAGCCCCGCCCTGGTGGGGTGACACTGTCCCCTCCCTGCAGGACACTCCCCCTGAAATCTTTGGTGGGGTCCCTTTTGTGTCTATTGCTGGTTTCTGCTTCATTCTGGGGACCTGAGGGCCCCTCTGCAATCCCACCCCTGGGGCACAATCTGCTCTCCAGATGAATCTGAGAAATCCAGTAAAGAAACTGCCCAGAGGCTTTTGGTCTTTTGAGCAGCAAAGGTGTTTATTTGTTGAGGTCGGGAGCAGGCGGGGTTGGCACCACAAAGCTCTTGCTCGAAGGTGTCGGTACAAAACAGGGTAATTTATACAGTGTAACTTCTATAATTGTAACATCTCAGATACATATTCATTTGATTGTAACATCTAATCATTCATGTTGATAACAGCTGGAGTACAGGCAGAGTTCAGGCAGAGCTTGGGGTGGAGCTTTCCTTGGCCCTCAGTTCTGGGGGTTCATCCCCCTTTCTTCATCATCGGGGCTGGGGTCTCTGCAGTCTTCCTCAGTGTGACCCCTCTAACTTTCCATTGTCTTTGCCCCAGTCATTGAAGCTTGGAGAGAGCCTTGGCTTTAGGCCTATTTCTCCTGTTCAAATGTCTCCCTTGGCTCACTTTGCCCTAATTTCTGGCCTACAGACCCACTGCAGAATGTTTCCAGCCTTCTTCCTAAAATTAGGTCCAAGGAACAGAACAGTATAAATTTATCTTTATCACTTTAGGCAGAGCAGGTGTGGGGGGGCTTCTCTCAGCTGAGCAAGATATTTCAGGGAATTCTTTAGGCCTTGCTGTAGTTTCAAGGGGGAATGTCTGGGAAGGCGGCACCCCAAAGGGGAGAGTCAGAGGAGAAGGGACCCTTGGGACCCCCAACACTCCCAGTATCTCTAAGTGGGACCCCCAACATCCAAGACAGGGGAGACCCTCTGAACCCCAGAGGGGACACACCAGAGAGGGTGAACTCCTGGGGGAGATTTATTTTGGGCTAATCTTCAAATTTTGGAGTATGTTTTGCTGAATCTCAAC
>NW_020958559.1:7924-8911 GCF_003031625.1 Empidonax traillii | reverse complement strand
CAACTGGGATCATACTGGGAGCAGCTGGTTCTATGCTAGGGGCAACTGGGAGCTCTTAGGATCCCACTGGGAGGAATTGGAAGCAACTGGAACCATGCTGGGCACAAGTGGGATCATAATAGGATCAACTGGGCCCACAGTGAAGGTGGCTGGGGTGATACTGGGAGTGACTGGGAGCATTCTGAGGGCAGTTGGGACTATGTTGGCCCAAGTGAGATATACTGGGACCAACTGGGATCACACTGGAGGTGACTGGGATCATATTGGGAGTGACTAGGACAAAACTGAAGGTGACTGGGAGTGGCTGTGAGCAACTGGGATCATGCTGGAAGCTACTGGGAGCAACTGGGAATGAGTGGGACCACACTGGGGATATCTGGGATATACTGGGAGTGACTGGGATCATACTGGGAGGGACTGGGACTATAGTGGGGTGAGTGGGAGCAAGTGGGACCCCGCTGGGGGCAAATGGCTTTATACTGGGAGTGACAGGGAATGTCTGGGTTCATCCTGGCTGTGACTGCCACCACAGAGGGTGTCACTGGGATCATACTGGAGTCAGACTGGGAGGGACTGGAACTACAGTGGGGTGACTGGGAGCAACTGGGACCATGCAGGGAGTAACTTCAATCCTACTAAGAGAGACAGGGATCATACTGGGACTGACTGGGAGCATGCTGGAGGCAACTGGGATATACTGGGAGTGATGGGGACCATACTGGGGGTGATTGGAACGACAGTAAGGGTGAAGGGGAGCAACTGGAACCATGTTGGGGGCAACTGGGATCATACTGGGAGCAACTGGGCCCCTTCTGGGATCCTACTGGCGTCCTACTGGGAGTGACTGCAATAATACTGGGAGTGTGTGGGAGGGACTGCAGCCATACTGGGGATGAGTGGGATCAAACTGGCTTTGTACTGGAAGTGTCTGGAAGTACCTGGGATCATACTGTGGGTGACTGGACTCATACTGGGATCATACTGGGA
>NW_020958559.1:0-1000 GCF_003031625.1 Empidonax traillii | reverse complement strand
AACAGCGCCCCCTGCTGGTTGTGGTTCCAATTGCACCAAAAAAGCACAAACTGATCTCTTTTTTGTTTGAAGGGGACTTTTGGGTAGAGGATTATTGTTTGGTTGTTTTCTTTGTGTTCTTTCCTTGTTCTGCCAATACACATATATCCTTTATTAAAGAGTTGTTATATTTTTCCTTTCTCCACACTTTCTCAATCAGAGCCTCTTAATTTCGGATTTACAATTGCTTACATAAAGGAGTTCTGTTTTTTCTCATAACTCATCCTCCTTAGCAAAACACTTCTGTCTCATTGAACTGAGACAGGTAGCCAAAAATCAGTACAGATGAAGACACCTCGCAGACCAAAGGTGCCTGCACAGAAAACTCTTGCTCTTTGTGTCATGCCAAGAGTCCTGCACCAACTGCATGAGACAGATGGTGTCGTGGTTTTGCCCAGCTGGCCAGCCCCTGGGGCTGAGGGTGGATTTGTCCAGGTGGCTTTCTGGATAAGAAGCCAATCAGAACTTTAGGAACGCCTTTGATAATTATATATTTAGGAAAACGGAAGAGAAGGTTGGTGGCGCAGTTGAAATTTGTAGCAGTTGAAATTAGGTATCCATGTAGGAGTTACGACACGACCAAGGCGGGGGCCAGGCCCTCTCCTTCCCCGGCAGTGGGCCGGAGGCACATGTGGCTCTAAAGCCCCCCTTCTCTCATGTAAGAGAGTGGAGAAAAAAAAAAACAAAAACAAAAAACAAACAAACAAACAAACAAACAAACAAACAAAAACTACTTCAAAGGACTGACTGCTTGGATGAAAAACCACTGCAGAAGAAATTCCAGACGAGAGATAACAAACTGTCCAGGGTCAAAGCCAGCAGCTGGAGGAGAGAGAAGAAAAGTTCCAAGGAGGGGGGGGCTGTTTCTCCCCCCTTTCACTCTCTCTCTTCAGCAGGGAAAAGACTGAAAAATAAATCCCTGCTACCTTTGGAAGATTGTTGGGGTGAGGAGACCCCCATG
>NW_020958558.1:12016-13401 GCF_003031625.1 Empidonax traillii | reverse complement strand
TAGCAATCTCTCGTTTGCAGATGATGCTCCTCACATAAAACACATTTTTCTAGTCCTAATACCCTGGCATGCAAATTAGAAGTTAGTCTAGGAGGGATTTAGCGTGGTTGGAGTTGAGCACATTGGGAGCAGCGACCAGAATATCTGATTTTCTTCCCTCCTGATTTCTCTCCCCCTGGCCAAGGTCCTTATTAAAAGGAATAGGGCCAAGGTGGGAGAGTTCAGCCTGATGTTGAACTGCTCCTTGGAGGGAAAGGTTCTTCTGTGCAAGCCCCTGGGAGTTCAGGAGTTTATGGTCACCGCCGGACAGTCGAAATCCTTCGTCTACAAAAGAGGGATGGAAATGCAACACCTCGATGCTTTCCACTGCCACTAAACTGTGACAAACAGAACTCTCCGTAAGGGATTTCAACACTTTCATTCCTGCCCATAATCTGAATCTCTGATGGAGCAAAAATGATTATTTTTCAAACATTTGTGAGAATTATCAATCTGTGGGAGTGCCACTGAACAGTAAGTTACTGTGATTGCTTCCTGGCAACAAATTTTTTATGTGTTTATTTTTTAATATCCAACTTTCATAAGAAGTCTTGCCTTGCAGTGACTGTGATGTTGGTTCCTAAAACCAAATTGCTTGGTGTTTGAGTTTAAAAATCAAGAAATTGTTACACAGTAGCCCAGCCTCACTGATCAGTCTAAAACTGCCTGGTAAAAGCAGTATTTAAAGTAATGAATCATCCTACTGTTTCTCTGGTTTTCCAATGAATTATTTGCACTTCTTTAGACAATGGGGGAGATTTAGTGGAAACCTTAAGTAGTGAGTATTATCCATTGTCACTCTGACTAAAGCTGAAATTATCTCCCTGAGTCTTTGCTGTCTGGGTTGTGATTTAATAAGTCATTTAGCCATGTTGCTGATATTTAAATATGCAAGAAAGAATTAGTTTTCTGTCTGAGGTCCTCACTAATTTTGGGCTCTCTACAAGAGGGAATATTGAAGAACTCCAGCTAGCTTTTGTCAAAAAACCCCAAAGTATTATTTTAATTTCAATTTATATATAAATAAGAGTAGAAGGATGCCCAAAGTGAGCATGTTTGTTCATTATGCAGGGAAATCATAGATTGCAAATAATTCAGAGACAACTGTTTCTAAACAGCTGAAGGAAAATCAGCTGCAGATCTCAAAACAGCGACATGAAACCCAGATATAAAGGGTGAGAAAACGCTGGAAAGGAAACTATACCTTCAACATTTGGTAAAAAAAAAAAAAAAAAACAGAAGGGAATAAACTCTAAACAGGACAACTTCAACATTTTGCAGCAAAAAAAACCCCACAAGGGAATAAGTTCTAAACAGGTGTTCAGAGCATTAAAAAAAAAAAAAAA
>NW_020958558.1:6997-11495 GCF_003031625.1 Empidonax traillii | reverse complement strand
AAAAAAAAAAAAAAAGAGCAGCATTTGAATAATTCCGAACTGAGTGAAAGTAACTTCCCTGTGGAAGGGGAATGTTTTGCTGGACTCAGTAACTATTCTTAGCACAGAAGCGACAGTTCACTGGGCAACAATCACTTTTCCTTGCAGTAAACAAAGGAAGCACATCCGAAGCTGTGACCCTGGCCCTAAAACCCTTGTCCCCCTCCCCATATCAGTGGCGTGTCCTCTACAGACCTCAGGAAGCAGGAACGTTTGGAAAAGAGATTTTTACTCGGGACATCCAAGTGCCAGAGGTGCTCTGGGATAAGGGAGATTCCCGGAACATCCAGAAGATGGCATAGATGTAGCAAGCCTGGGGTGGGGAAGCTTTTAAATGCCGTTACACCAGGAGAAAAAAAAAAAAAGTAAAATAAATAAATAAATAAATAAATAAAAATAAATAAAATAAAAATTTTAAAATAAATAAATAGATAAACAAATAAAAATTAAATAAAAATAAAAAGAAAATTAAAAAATAAAGAAGGGAAAACTTCAGAACTCTTCACCAGGTCCCTCCAGGAAATATCCATACACGGAGAAAAGGGATGGAGAAACCAGTTTGTGAGGAAAAGTGTGACCTGCAGGGCTCTGGGCAGGGGCAGGGAGGGGATGGAGCCTCTTGCAAAGGCTGGAGACCACAACAAGTGACAGGGAACGTGGTGGGAGAGGCTGCAAGGGATGGATGGGGCTGAATCGAAATTCGGGATGCCTGTGAGGAAAACACTGGTAGGGAGGCCCAATTTACCTTCCACAGCTTCTGATGGACAAGGCTTTGAAAGGCAGGGCCGTTTCCCTGGATGTTATTGAGGTGTTATGAATGTGGATTATTGTCATCATGTTTTTATTAGGTGTTAATAGCAGGTATTATTAAATTAAGTTGGTAGTTCTAAGTGTGCTGCTATTATCTCTTTTGCATTGTAGAGGCGGAACAAGTGTGATTTTAGTGTTTCCAGTCTCCATTATTCAGGAAAATAATTAAAAATCAATCTGAGTGACTCCTCTGATATTTTTATCAGTGCAGAACTTTCCCAGAGGCAGAGTAAAAAAATAGTCTCTTAGTGGAAAAGTTTAATTATAGACAGTATACTCCTATAATTCTGTAACCTGTGACTTGTCACACTCTGGTTTTGCCATTGTGCTCAAAACTGTGACCAAAAAAACTTTGGTCAAGGCTGAAAGAACTGATGGTGACAATTTACCTGATGGAGAAAGGCCCTGCTGAATCCTGAGACTCCCTGAAGTCCTGCAAAGGTGTTAATCCCTGCCACTGCTGTTTGTTTCTCACATCAGAGGGAAATTCATGCTAGAATTAGGGTGGGAAGATTCTGAAATTCAAAACTCAGTGGGGAAATTCTGCTCGTTGCAAGGTGGTCCACTGAGTGGTTCCTGCTCTGGCAAGAAACATCCCTTTGATGGATCCATCTCAGATGAAGATCTGTGAGGGCACATCAAGAACCAAATATTTCGAAAGCCACAACGATTATTAATATGGTTGAACCAGACTTCATCCTTTGCAAGCTGTGGTAAGAATTAATCTGGATCACGGTGTAAAAGGTGCTGTTTTTGTCAAGTCTTGCATCATCTTTTGTGTGGGATCAGGGCTGGACACCCAACTTTGCTCAAAAAAAAGCAAAGATGGGGCTTTTCCTTCCCTAAGAAGTAGCAAAAGCTTCTTCTCCCACGCTTTTTAACCCACAATCACACAAATTTAGCTCTTTGATTTGTGCTAAAAACGAGAGAAATAAATGAATGAGAGATGGTTTAATGGTAAGAGACTGGACTACATGTCTGGAAAAGTGCTTGCTGATGCCAGGAGAAGGGACAAGTCACCCAGCAGCACAAGTGTCACAGCCTAGCTTGCCCCCAAAGAACCTCTTTGTTGGATTCTGCTCTTAAAATTGCTGATATTTCTTACGAAATTGTTCCCTCGGTGCTTAAAGGTCCTACTCTGAGCACTCACCTCATGGCCAAGCTCTGGAATTCACCATGTTGCCAGTCCAGTCTGAGGGGAAAATTCACAATTTCTGCAAAGAAAGAAAGAAAGAAAAAAAGGGAAATAAAAAGAAGAAAACAGACAGATTAGTTTCTTCTCTGATTTTAGTCACTGATTTACTTCCCCAAAGTATGATTTCTTGCTTGATGACTTTAACACCACCTTAAAACCTGACAATGGGAGTATCTTCTCCTACTTGTTGTTACTGAACAGGGAGTTGCAGGAGGTTGGAATTGGAGGATCTTTAAGGGTCCTTCCAACCCAAACCATTCTATGAACAGGTTATAGATTCTGAGCTGAGAATAAAGAATTGGTTATAATTCTGGTTGCCAAACCTGTTTCTATATTCAGAAAGCACAAATGCAGTGTTTGTTTCATGGAAGAGGAAACAAATTTCCACTTCTTTTATCCAAATGGCAAAGAATCGGCAGTTTTAGAGATATTTAATCACCAGTTATGAAAAAAATCCTTCTAATTCTGAGATTACATTGTACTCTTGGCTTTCTTTTTGCTTTGTCCATAATTCTTACTTACAAAAGACCCCTCAGTTCATTATCCTGGAGCTGGGAGAAAGCTAAATGCCAATAGGTTATTTGAAGGACATAATTATGAAATAAAACTTAATTCGTGGCCACGCTCCAGAAAAATCATACAGTCTATTCCATGTAAATGTATCTGGTCTTATAAACATTTCAGGCTTACATAAAACGTTCCCTGGCACATTCTGCCTTAGACCAACTGCTGCATTTTCCCTCTGGTGTTCCCAGTTTGATTGACTGAGGGGAGCACAGCTCCCTCTCCTGTCTTCTCCATCTTTTTCCTCTGAAGTTTGTTGATTGACTTGTTATGCCAAAGCTCCATCATAACTAGACGTCAGCTTAGAGTTTTCTCCCTAGTCAAGTCTTCAACCAGCTGATGGATACATTGCAAAGTACCTCCACGAAGACATTCCAAGCAGCTCTGGTGTTGAGCATGGCAGGACTCACACAGCTTCAGGATAAAAAGAGTGCCAGTGGAAGTTCAGCTTGGTCATCAGGAGGAATTTGTTGCAGGAAAGGGTCATCAGGCATTGGCAGGGGCTGCCCAGGGAGGTTTGGAGTGCCCAGCCCTGGAGGTGTCCAAGGAAGGACAGGACGTGGCACTCAGTGCTCTGGGCTGGGGGACAAGGTGGGGATGGGGCACGGAGTGGCCTGGATGATCTTGGAGGTCTTGTCCAACCTCAATGATTCTGGGGTTCTGTGTTTGCTCTGCTCCTCATGAACAACTGCACAACCAGCTTGGGTTACCTTGAAGGTCATCCTAAAATAACCTGATGGAAGATTACCCGTAATCTGGGGCAAGGTCACAATCTCTGCCTACCTGACTGACTCTGCCTTTGAGCAAAGGAATGAGGATGTGTTCAGTAATAAGGGAAAGAAGCAAACAGGGAAAAACGTAAAGCTGACTTCTCCCTCAGCCTCTGAAAAAGTTTGTTGAGGTAAGTGCTAAATGTCAGCAAAGTGATGTCAGCACCACTGCTAATACAGTTACCTGAAAACCCTGAAAGCTTCTGGTTTCTCTAATGCCTAAAACACACAGACAAATAAATGGAAAAACAAGGCAACAGGATTCATAGGATCATGGAATGGTTTGGGTTGGAAGGGCCCTTAAAGGTCATCAAGTTCTACCCCCAGCCATGGGCAGGGACACCTTCCACTATCCCAGATCGCTCCAAACGCTGTCCAACCTTGGCCTTGGACACTTCCAGGGATCCAGGGGCATCCACAGCTTCCCTGGGCCAATCCAACCAGCCCCTTTCCCACCCCCTATAGAGACAGAGATTTAGCACAAGCAGGGAGTTGAGAGTTCCTGAGGCCAGTCCTGCAGCCTTTCCCCGTGAGGAGCTCCAGCAGGTTTAGTTACCCAGCCATTAACTTCCAATTCCCATGGTGACTCTGGGAGCTGTGAAGGCAAACTTGCTGAAGCTTAGACAGCACTTTGTGCAGCAAATAATTATCCCACCTATCCATCAGGCTTGTGAAATCGAAAATAACTGTGCCAAAAGACGGCTGTTTCGTAACCACATCCCTGCTGCTGAACTCACAGGCCTCAGTGCTCAGTTAGTTAGTCACAAATCACCAGGACACTGATTATTTTTTTATTAACAGTAACAAAGTCTTTAGTTTTGGCTTTCTGCCTTCAAGCCCCTTTTTTTTTTTTTTTTTTTTTGGGTTTGTTTTTGTTTCAAATTCCTCATTGCTTATAGGACTTTGCAGTAACCAGCCTATACAAAAACTCTGATGATGATTTCTCCTCAAACACAAGATCTGAATTTTAACCCGCCTGGAATTTAAACACAAGCTCCTCAAGCAGTCCCGAAGATTAAAACAGTAACTTGACGCAGAGTTTTAAAACACAAACATCTTTCCAATCACTTAGTTCAGGGAGGGCTCGGCGTGTTTTAAACTTTGGCAAAATGTAAGAATT
>NW_020958558.1:3492-6643 GCF_003031625.1 Empidonax traillii | reverse complement strand
TCCTGATAGCGAGGGGGATGCTGCTGACCCTTTGAAACGATTTATTGTTATAACTCAAACTGCTGACTCTCCATTTCTAAACAGAATCACCAAAATTCAGCCATTTTCAACCAGAATGGTTGGACCAGCAAAACAACTCCCCTGGGAGCTTGTGACATAGCTGAGGAGTCAGGGGTTGAACAGATGGGACGGCAACCTCAGGGGCTAAAAAGAGTTGGAAGGCCCAGAAGTCACTCCAGGCGGAGTTCTAAAGCTGCCTTAGGAAAACTATCACAGTGGAAAAAGATTGTTAGGAGGTGTTGCCACCTGTATGGGCATTTTAGGTTTGCTCAGGAACATCCTGCTGAGGGTGATGTCCCCAACAACCCCGCTTACCCTGCTTTTGGAGGGGCCAGAGTGAGCAAACCAGAGTGGTTCTCCACAGTTCCTGGCTGGGAGGAGAGCTCTGGGCTCTGCAGACACAGGTTAGACTCCAAACTCCGTAGTTTGGAGTAAAACTCACTCAGAGACTGCATGTCTTCCTTTTCCCAAGAGGCACCTCCATGGTTCATAATGGGGATATTTGATTTATTGATTTATTTAATAGGTCACAGGTTTTTAAAACATTTTGCTGATTCTCACAGGAAGAAAAGAGGTTTCTCTCTCTAATTCTCCTGCTTTCTTGCTGTGTTAAACTCGAACCCTAAAACCATCTCTGCTTTTGCCCTGTTTTTGTCATTACCTGGAAAATTCCTGCAGGACCACCAGGAATAACCCATCTATTCCCTTCTACTTGGGGTACTGCCCCTTCACAAAGGATAGGACCCATCAAAAGCTGCTTAAAATTGTCAAGGAGGCGAAAATAAGACAGAAGTTGTTATGAATTAGTTGTTTTGGTTAAGGAAGAGAATGAGTTTCGACATAGCAATTCTGCAACTGCATAAAAGACAGGGGAGGGAAAGGTTGATCAAAACAAGTCCCTTCTGTGTGGGTTCAGTGCACAGAGAACCTGAGATGTGCTGGAGATGAACCCTGCCCCAAATCCTATTTGTACCATGCACCACTGGTTCTCTGACCTAAGGCTGCATTTAGACCTCTGCTAGGCAAACAAGCCCCAAAATTATCTCAACATGGGTCTATATATAAATATATATATATATATATATATATATATATATATGTCCCTTTGTTTTCCATTGAGCTTGAAATACATGTGTCAATTTATAGCTCTCTTTTCTCTTGACTGAAGTGCTGGGTGTAAAAGACTCAGATCTGCAAAGCTGACAAAGTCACTCTTAAAATCTTGTTCATGGCAAAGGGAAAGTGAAACTTATGTACCATTAAAGCCCTGAATTTGTTAAAATCTGAAGAATTTTTAGTCATAAATAGTCCAGCTATAATAGTTACAGCTTCTTCCTCACTCTAGGATCCACTTGGGATCACTTTTGTGTTGGCTAATGTGCAACTTCCCTCTGACTTTACTGGTCTGCAGCACCCCGTTACAGCTGAGTTTATCACACTGAGGGCCTTTCCCACCTGTGAGATACTGTTTGTCCCTCCTAAAATTGTGTTTGTCCAGATTCAGGCCTGGCATTTTAACTGGCCATTGGTGAGTTGCTTATGGCCAGTGCCAAGCTTGTACTCCACCTCTTGTCACCCCATGTGACACCAATCCTATATGTTCCAACCCTCGTCTCCACTTCTCAAGGCCTCTGCTGCCACTCCAAGGTGGTGTTTCTTTCAGAACATTCATCATCATTCTGGAGTCATAAACACGTCATTCCGTAGAGAAAGCAGTAGATGAACTGTCTAAATAAATTAGTCGTAGTCACATGGCCAGTTAGAGAAATCGCTGCCACAGTTAAATCAAGTAAGAGAAAACTGCAGCTGAGCAAGAGGCTTTGCAGACTCAGTATTTGTGGCCCATGACTAACAGTGGCAGTTCTGTATTACAGGACTACAAGGTTTTAGTTCAGGTTTTCTCAGGGCCTCTTAGAAAAGATCAGCACCATTCAGTCTTGAAGCTGGGAGAGAAAAAAATTCCCCCAAGCTGGAAAGTTCGTGGTCATCTTTCTCTCATCCACCCATAGGAAGAGGCAGAGTGTGTTAGCTGAGGTGATGGTCTCTTTCCACACCAAGAAAATAATGGCATTTTGTAGTTTTTTGACTTAGAGGGATCACTGACAGCTTGTGGGGTGTTTACTGAGCACCCACAAACCCTTCACACCCACCACAGACAAGGTCACTGATCCCACATCTTAACTACTAAGTCTGTTCTCAGATGTCATCAGCCACCTTCCAGCTGGGAAGGGAAGGGAAGGGCTGGAGCTGTGCCAGGGCAGGCTCAGGTTGGAGCTCAGCACAAGGTTCTTCCCCTAGAGGGTGGTTGGCACTGCCCAGGCTCCCCAGGGCAGTGGGCACGGCCCCAAGGCTGCCAGAGCTCCAGGAGCATTTGGGCAACGCTCTGAGGGACAGGGGGGAGTGTTGGGGTGTCCTGGGCAGGGTCAGGGGTGGCACTGGATGATCCTGGTGGGTCCCTCCCAGCTCGGGATATTCTGTGATTCCCTGATTGTTTCTGTTCCCAACACCCGCTTTGCTCCTGACACGGACCAGGAACAGACGAGCAGGATTGGACAACTCGGCATCTTCTCTGAGCAGGTTGTGCCGACCCAGCCATGAGGGAAAGGGAACACCGAGAGTCGTAAATGGTTGTGGTGGGAAGGAGCGACGAGAGTCAGAGAGTCCACAAACAACCAGAATTGTTTATAAACATGTATTAACTTTTATTAATAGCTGTTATTAATAATATTATTAATAGATATATTGTATATATTGATAATTGATTGTTATCTATTATATATTAATATACATTACATTTATTGAATATATTGAATATATAACATTGAAATAAATTTATTAAAGGAAAAAAGAAAAAATCAAAAATAATGAAGAAAAAAGGCAGAAAAAAAGAGAAAAAAGTAAAAAAGAATGGAAGAAAAAAGAAAGAAAAAAGAAAAAGGAAAGAAAAATTTAAAAAGAAAAAAGGAAAAGAAAAGAAAAAATGAAAAGAAAAGAAAAAATGAAGAAAAAAGAAAGAAAAAAGAAAGGAAGAAAAAAGATAGAAAAAAAAGAACAAAGGAAAAAGAATGAAAGAAAAAAGAAAAAAGAAAAA
>NW_020958558.1:0-1717 GCF_003031625.1 Empidonax traillii | reverse complement strand
GAGAGAGAGAGAGAGCGAGAGAGAGAGAGAGAGGAGCCGCTCCCGGGGAGCAGCTGGGATGGACTGAGCTCTGCACCCCTTATATACCCCCGGGGCAGGGCGGGGTCTGCGATGTCACAAAGGTCTCCAGGCACCCCTATGTCCCACGTCACAAAGGGCCCTGGAAGGCTCCCGTGTCACAAAGGGCCACCCCCGGCCCCCCATGGACAGCGGGACCGCCTGGACCCAGCCTGGGGCAGCCCCGGCACTTGTGGCCTTGCAGCCCCTCCATTAGTCCTTGCTGTGCCCTGAACCTTCCACTTCGTGTAGGTCAAATAGTGATAAAACAAGAAAGTTGTATTATTTTTTTTCAATGTTAATACCTAGAACTGGGAAACTCCCCTCCCCTCTGGTAGTGTTACTATTTAGTTCACTTTTTGCTGCCAAACAAATGGTCTAGTTTCCTCTTTTTTAAATTCTTAAAAAAGGGAATTTCTCCAGACAATTTCCAATGAAGCAAAAGTCCTAAAAATGTGTCCCCCTGGGTGAGGAATTGGGCAGTTCCAGCCTCAGTCACCACGGGGGCCCTGCCGGGTTTGGGCCGGGCAGTGCTGGACACACAGGAGATTGTGGCTGTGCCAGGGAAATGAGGCAACAACAAATCCAGGGTTTAAAGTTTCCCCGTGTGCTGTCCCGTTCCTGAGAAGGGCTGGCCAAGGGGGAAACAAGGTTCTCGTCTCAGAGGGTGGTTGGCACTGCCCAGGCTCCCCAGGGCAGTGGGCACGGCCCCAAGGCTGCCAGAGCTCCAGGAGCGTTTGGGCAACGCTCTGAGGGACAGGGGGGAGTGTTTGGGGTGTCCTGGGCAGGGCCAGGGCTTGGACTTGGATGATCCTGGTGGATCCATCTAACTCAGAATATTCTGCGTTTCTGTGATTTTTTTTAATTCCCACACGCACCTTTGACATGTTCACATTAACTTGTTTTCTACAGCTTGGGAAACCCAGATAGGGCTAAACATATAAGGGTATTGAAGTCCACACGTTTAACAAAGCATTTAGATCTGTATTTCTATGGAATTTGTCCCAGTGGAGAGGGTCACGAGCTTCTGTGTCTTGTTCACCACAAACTGCACATGAAGTACCTGCTCGAATTTGATGCTGAATCAAGAGCTTAATTGGTTGAAAACCTACAGCTCTGCCTTGAGCTTCTCTTTCTCCAAGAAAACCCCTTTGGCTGGAGCGAGATGAGTCACTGCTCCCTGAATGCAACTGTGCCTACTGCAGTCAAATAATATAAGAATCACCAGGCATGAGGGCACTGCTTGCTTCTGGTTAAACCAGGAACAGTTGTAGATGATCCACATTTAGAGTTGCACTAAAATAAAACATAATTTGGTTCCAATTCAGCTCCTTGAGGGAAAAAAATATAGAAGAGAGTTGGGAGATGAACCTATGGACTCCAAGAGCCAGAGGAGGATTCCTAGGTGGGAAAAACAGCTGAAGAATCTCTGCCAGGAGAGTGGTCAGCCTTCAGCACTTCTCCAGTCCCAGAAATTAGGGATACCTTTCATAAAAAAAGCTCTTGAAAATCTGCTTCTTAACTGTCAAGGAATTGAAAGATTAAAAGGGAGATGAGTATCGAAGTGGTTCTGAGTGGCATTCAGGGTCAAGGTTGTTTGACATGTTGATATCAAGTTATATTTTGGTACAGCAAGTGCATTTGACAAAATTTAGATAAG
>NW_020958557.1:20082-21191 GCF_003031625.1 Empidonax traillii | reverse complement strand
GCAGCACAGTGGGGCTGGAGAGCAGCATCAGAGACAGCAGAGGACACGGTTCCCAAGGAGCTCAGCACAACCAGAGCTCGGGCAATCTCTGCCGGCCCAGCTGAACCGTGAAGCGTAGAAGTGCAGAAGGATAGAAGTAGAGATAGATAGAAGTGGAGGGGAATAGAATTGTAGGGGAATAGACTAGAAGAGTAGAAGCATAGAGGCACAGAAGAGTAGACTCATAGGACAATAGAACCCTAGAAGAATAGATGGGATGGTAGCAGAGAAGAATAGAACCATAGAAGCATAGCAGAGTAGGAGAATAGAAGAGTAGAACCATAGTAGCATAGAATTATTAAATATTCCATAAATATTCCATAAATATTCAATAAACCAACTGTTCTTTACATGGAAAGCAAGCTTTGAAGTGGTTCTTGTCAGTGGTCCTATGGAATTTTTCACAATCAAACACTTGAGCAAAAGTTGCTGTGATTTGCTTGGAAGAGAAAGAGCTCTCTAAATATTGGTAGAGTAACTGAAGCTTGAATTTTTTGAATTATTGAATGAAAATTTATCCCCTTTCACTCCTTCTTGAGAGATGGTCACTGAATAGTGAAGGCTGTCTTAGCAGTTTCCTGAAAATGGTCCCTCCTGACCAAGTACCACAACACCTTAGGTGATAGTTTCTAGAACATGGAGAAATAGATCTGTGGGGAACTAACTGGAAGGGCTTACTTCTATCTAAAAAAAGGCTTTGCCTTTAGTTTGGTTCAATACATCTTTCCATGGAGGTTGTTCAAACCTATCAGAAAGAACAGAAGAGGCGGGACAAAGGAGATGGGTTGATGGCAAGCAGCTTAGAAAAGCGGCACGTCCGTAACGGCATCTTTCAGAGAACAAGGTGTCGTGGTTTTGCCCACCAGCCCATCCCTGGGGCTGAGGATGGTTTTGTCCAGGTAATTTCCAGACAAAAAGGCCAATCAAAAGCCCAGTAACGCCTTTGCTAATTACATCTTCAAGAAAACAGAAGAGAAGGTTTGTTGGTGCAGTTGAAATTAGGGGCAGCAGCCATGTAGGGGAGAGGAGTAGCGGGCCCGAGCAGGACCAGACTCCCTCCTCCCCTGGCT
>NW_020958557.1:11816-13297 GCF_003031625.1 Empidonax traillii | reverse complement strand
TCAATATTTACCATTGCCCTGTAACTCAAAGTCTTGTTCTCTGTACATTTGAGTAGAATAAAGTTCTCTGCCTTGATTTGTGTGCCCAAGATGCTTCTTCAGCCCTTCTCTGGAGCTGCAGGGGCAGTGCCTGTGTGCAGAGCTGGAGGGAAGAGACTCCCAGCACAGCAGCACAGCCAGGGACAAGGGTGCTTGTTCTTTCCACATCTGGGCTTTGGGAAAGGATGGGGAAGGTTGGGAAAGGTGTTAACAGGGTGGTTTTGCCTGAGGTGTTAAACATGGGAGCAGGTCTATCTTCCCAATTCCCAGGAGAAGAGATGGCAGAAAGCTGCCCTGCAGGTTGGATTTGAAGGAAGAGGAAAAGAGACCGAGGGGAAGGGGTTTCTTTCCTGGAGGGCAGGGCTGTCGTTCACTTGCAGGAGCCCCGCGCTGGAATTGTCAGTCCGACTGCCAAATTGGAATCTGGACAAAGATTCCTGCCAGACCAAAGGTGCCAGGACAGAAAGCTCTTGCTGCCCATGGAGTGCCCAGGGTGTCCCACCAACTGCACCTGAAACCCGAAGGTTCCAGGCTTTCTTTCCTGGGGGAAAGGCCGTGACTTCCCAAAGAGTCCCCTGGCAGACGGGTGGGGCTGCACTGTGGGGGTGTGGGGCGTTGGTTCTTTGGTTTCCAGGGGCTATTCCAGAATGGAGAGGATGGGCTGGGACATCCTAAAGGGGCACATGGGTGGGGCTGCATTCTGACCTTGTGGGTGTTGGTTCTTTGGTTGCCAAGGGCTATTCTGGAACGGAGAGGGTGGGCTGTGACATCACAAAAGGGCCTCAAGCACATGGGTTGGTTTAGTGGGTTGACCCTGGCTGGATTTCAAACACCCACTAAAAGCTGTTACCTCCCCCTCCCTCTGCAACTCCACAGAGGAGAGAAAAAAAAAAGCTGAGGATTCCTGAGTAGAGATAAGGGTGGGGAGAAAGTCACTTACGAATGGGCAAAACAGACTCAAAGTAGGGATAGTACTTAAATTTATTACTGACAGGATAAAAGCCAAAGAGTGAGAAATAAAACAGTTTGAAAAACACCTTCCCCACACCCTTCCTTCAACCTTCTCCCTCCTCCCCCCAGCGGTGCAGAGGGAAGGCAATGGGGGTTACAGTCAGTTGTTTCTGTCACTGCTCAGGGAGAGGAGTTGGACCCTTCCCTGCTCCCGTGGGGTCCCTCCCACGGGAGACAGTCCTGGATGGACCTCTGCAGTGAGTCCATCCCTCGGGCAGCAGCTCTTCCCACCCTGCTGTCCTGTGGGTCCCTCCTCCATGGGGTCAGTCCTTCAGGGATGAGCTGACCCAGCGTGGGTCCCCCACAGGGGCCACGAGTCCTGCTGGGAAAAACCTGCTCCAGCCTGGGCTTCCCTCTGCACGGGCTGCAGGTCCCTGCCAGGACCTGCTCCATCCTGGGCCTGCCCCGGGGTCACAGCCTCCTTCCTGCAT
>NW_020958557.1:7792-8994 GCF_003031625.1 Empidonax traillii | reverse complement strand
GTCCAACAGTCCCATGGGGGTCTTTGGGCATAGGGGGGCTGGGAAAGGGGGGTGGCCCCCCTGAGCTCCCAACTGACTGTGGGGTGCTGGGGCTGCTGGATCCAATCTCAGCCTTGGGTTATGTCAACAGGGTCAGTTTAGGGGAATTACAGAGGTGGGACTGAACCACTTTTGTCCCACAGGTTTTAAGGATGGCAAATCACATCTATTGATAGAAATGAATTATTTAGGGTTACAAATGATCAGAAAAAAGATCTTCATCACAATTATTTACTGCACAATAGAAACACTAAAACTACCAGTAGTACAGCATAAGATAGGACAGTGCTCTACACTAAAGCAACTGTTGAAGCAATTCTACTCAAGCTGGAACCAAAGCAAGAATTTTGAGTTAGAGATGGATGGAACTCCCCCAGACCAACGCTCGGGGGGAGATCTCTGCTCTCAGCCCCCAGCAGTGACCTTGGGGGGTCCCAGCCAAGGCAGGAATCTCCACACACCCCCCAAGAAGGGTTCTGTTGGCACAACCTGCCCCTGGCAAAGGGGACTGGCCCTTTCTGGTAGAAAGGGATGGACTGACAGTCACTGGACTCCAGGGGTTGCCTCACCATCAGGGGGGGCATTCGAGGTGGGAGCAGCGGCCAAAGCTCTTCCTGCAGTCGGGCCACTCGAGGGGCTTCTCTTACATGTGGGTTCGTTGGTGTTTGGTCAAGGCAGAGATCTGCTTGAAACTCTTCCCACACTCCCCACACCTGTAGGGCCTCTCCCCGGTGTGGATGCGCCGGTGGGTGACGAGGGTGCCGTTCTGTTTGAAGCCCTTCCCACAGTCAGTGCAGCGGAAGGGCCTCTCCCCTGTGTGTGTCTGCTCATGCCTGAGGAGACTGGAGCTGGTCTGAAACCTCTTCCCACATTGTAAGCACTTGTAGGGCCGTTCCCCAGTGTGGATGAGCTGGTGGGTGTGGAGGTTGGAGCTGCTCCTGAAGCTCTTCCCACACTCCTCACACTTGTAGGGTCGTTCCCCAGTGTGGATGCGCTGGTGTTGGATCAGGGTGAAGCTGTACCTGAAGCTCTTCCCACATTCCCTACACGTGTAGGGTCGTGCCCCAGTGTGGATGTGTTGGTGTCGGATCAGGCTGGAGCTCTTTCTGAAGCCCTTCCCACATTCCAAGCACCTGAAGGGTTTCTCTCTGCTGGGAGGTTGC
>NW_020958557.1:0-2277 GCF_003031625.1 Empidonax traillii | reverse complement strand
GAAAAGCAGGATTGGCAGACACAGCCAGTACTCTCCAAACTTCCACGTGGTAAGCCAGAGGACACTGAAGGCCTCAGACTCCAGATAAGCAAGACCAACACAAGGACCCACTGCCCTGAACCTCACCAGAAGAGAAGAGAGAGAGGTCTCTCATCTCCAACTTATTTATACTCTGGATTACGTAAAAATTGTATGGAATACTGGGAACATGGCCACTTCCTTGTTTGCAAGCTGGTCACCAGGAAGGCCTAGACCAAGCCCTCACAGTGAGCCACTCTTGGCAATCCATGCACACATGGAGCTTCCTGTGCTTTCACCTTTTCTCTGGGAGGAATCTTCATTCTTATGCCATTTGGGGACTCAGACTGACCATTTCAGCGCGGGGGTTCTGACACCAAACAAATAAAGTTCCACCCAGGAAAAAAAGCCCTCGCCTTCCATCTCTCCTGTGCAATTCATCAGCCACTCTTGGCACTCCATGCACACGTGCAGCTTGCTGTCCTGGCACCTTTTGTCTGGGTGATAAGATCTTCATTCTTATTCCTTCTGGGGACTCAGACGGGCCATTTCAGCGTGAGGGTTCTGACACCAAACAAATGAAGGTCCAGCAGACGACCCCAGGGGTTGGCTCAGGGCAGATTCCTGAACACAGGGACAAACCTGCTGGGAGTTACAGGGATGTCTGCAAACCCCCTGTGCCATGGGGGGTGCCAGTGGGGTTGGGAAAGGAGGAGAACACAGTGAGATCAGGAGCTGGAGGAGCAGCCCCAATGCTCCCAGCTCCCAGCCCTTGCCCAGCCCAGCAAAGCCCAAGCAAGCTCAGCCTGGAACTCCCAGCCCCATTTTCCCAGCTCAGGAGCTCTGTCAGAGAGAACAGGCCGGGCTGGGCGATTCTCCCTGGGCACTGGCTGTGCTGGAGCTCCCTGGGCTGGCTGAGGGAGGACCTCACCAGGACAGAGGTTGTGCTGTGGGAATGGTCAGTTGTTTGTGGATGTGTGTTGGTGAAATCAGGAGCACGCGTGGCTTGGAGCAGACGTGCGGTTGGGGCACTGCTGCTTGTTCTTTTTCAGATGATAGATGTCTTCTTCTTCCTCTTCCTCTTTGCTGTGTGGATGGTGGCCTTTGGAGTGGCCAGGCAAGGCATCCTGAGGAAGAACGAGCACCGCTGGGAGTGGATCTTCCGATCGGTCATCTACGAGCCCTACCTGGCCATGTCTGGCCAGTGCCCTGATGATGTGGATGGTAATTACCTCCTGGGGGGATCTCTGCTGGGTGGCTGGGTGGAAGGCTCTGTCCTTCAGGCCTGTGTTGACCTGTGTGTTGACCCTTTGCCTCCAGGTCTGATGGGGAGGCAGGGAGGGAGGAGGCCACACGAACTGGGGTCAGAGCAGAGCCCAGCAGAAAGTGGAGGAGAGGACTCACAGTTTGCTCTCCCCTCTGAGGTACCACCTACAACTTTGAGCTCTGCACCTTTTCTGGGAACGAGTCCAAGCCCCTGTGTGTGGAGCTGGATGCCAACAACCAGCCCCGCTTTCCTGAGTGGATCACCATTCCCCTTGTCTGCATTTACATGCTCTCAACCAACATCCTCCTCGTGAACCTGCTCGTGGCCATGTTTGGGTACGTAAGAAAGGAGCCATCACTTCCTTGGGATCTCTGGACCAGTGTATCTCTGGGAGGGGGAATGGAGTCCTGGAAAACAGCAGGAGGCCAGCCCTCAGGCTCTGCATTTCTCACAGCAGTCTGATGGAAGCTGGTGCAGTGTCCTGGGGAGGGATTAAGGTTCCTTCCAACCCAAACCAGTCGGTGACTCTGTGGCTCTGTGAAACCCTGCCCTGGTGCAGCACAGAAATGCTGTATTCCCTGGCTCTGATGGGGCTCTCGGAGTATCTCATCCTGGGGGGTGTTTTCTGTTTCTTCACCCATTAGTTACAGGGTTGGATCAGTGCAAGAGAACAACGACCAGGTGTGGAAGTTCCAGCGTTACTTCCTGGTGCAGGAGTACTGCAGTCGCCTGACCATCCCCTTCCCTTTCGTCATCTTTGCCTCCATGTTCGTGGTGATGAGGAAGTGTTTCAAGTGCTGCTGTCAGAAGGAAAGCAAAGAGCCATCCATTTGTTGTGAGTTGGATTTGTCCTCACTGCCCAGAAGCCGTCTCTGTGGCAGGTGCATTGCAGTTCCTGCTTGGCATTCTGTGCCCAATCCAGGCAGTTGGTTGTTTGCTGGGAAATTACCAAGGGCACTGTAAGACCTTGGAGGAGCTGGTTGTGCTGGAGG
>NW_020958556.1:11392-13412 GCF_003031625.1 Empidonax traillii | reverse complement strand
GTGTGTCCGCAGGAGGGGCGGGAACCGGATTACTCGGAGTACAAGGAGTTCAAGCTGACCGTGGAGAACATCGGCTACCAGATGCTGATGAAGATGGGCTGGAAGGAAGGAGAGGGGCTGGGATCAGAGGGGCAGGGCATTAAGAACCCCGTCAGCAAGTAAGCACAGCTCCCCTCCCTGTGGATTCCCTTGGGGGGTGGGGGGGCTCGCAGTTGCTGCTCCCGCCCTGGGAGCAGCTGCGGGCAGTGTGGCTTCAGTGAGGCGTCACCTGAGCAGCACGTGGAGTTCTGGGGCACGGGAGGATATTCCTGCTTCCTTTTGGGCCCTAAAAAACCTGGCTTTGCTGCTGTGCCTCGTGGCTGAGCCACAGGCCTGCCCAGGCTGCACAGTGAGGTGCCTCCCCCAGCTGTAAAGATGATTTTTACTCCCCCGGTAAAGATGATATAATCACCTTTTAGGAAGGTAACACCTGCCTGCACCTCCCCTCTCTCCCTCTGGGATTCTTTAAAGCCATAAATTTATTGGGAGTGTTAAAGAGCAGCGGGCAAAACCCAACCAGAGCTGTGGGTGAAGGGTGTCCCAGCCCAGATCAGAGCCTTGTGGGATCCTGTCAGGCTCTTTGTGCCCAGGAATGTTGTGATTTGATCACATTTGGAGCCTCACAAAGCTCTGGGAGCGGTAGCCAGAAATAAACGTGCGTCTCTTTTCGGGTGGAATCATCTGTCGCTGGCATATGTTGGGCTTCAAAACTGAGTATTGGGGATGGGGGGAACGCTCCTTGAGCTGGTTTTTAGGGGTAGGCCCTGCTAGGAATAAGCTCTCTGTGCTGTAGGAAGTGTCTGTGCAAAGCTCTGGGCCGTGTGGTTGTGGGTTCAGAGGGGTAAAAGGTGGGAAGAGATTCCCAGAAGGAAGGCAGGATGTGGCCATGGACCATCCCTGAGTTGATAAATGCAGTTGGAGGTGGGAAGGGAGCGATCCCGCGGGAGGCAGGCGTGTGGTGTCACCATCCCTGCCCCTCCAGGGAGGGAGGTGTTCCTGCTCCTGCCGTGAAACCAATCCCTGTGGGCATTCCCTGCTTCTGTGGGACCACAACAGACCTCACTGATCTTGGGGAGGGGGATCCAGGAAGGTGGAAACCCCCTGAGATGGGATGAGTCCCACAGCGGCAGGATACTCGTGGCAGAAGGAGCTCGCTCTCTCAAGCTCTCCCTCTCTCTCTCACCTGCTTGCCCTCCTTCCCTCTCCCCAAACAGGGGGACCACGGCTGTGGATGGGGCTGGCTTTGGGATCGACCGCCCCGCTGAGCTCACCAAGGAGGACGACGAGTACGAGGCGTTCCGCAAGAGGATGATGCTGGCGTATCGGTTCCGCCCCAACCCGCTGGTGAGGGGGCACCCAGGATGGATCCAGGGGGCAGGGGGAGACCAGGAACGGGGCTGGGATGGATCCAGGGGGCAGGGAGAGACCAGGAACGGGGCTGGGATGGATCCAGGGGGCAGGGAGAGACCCAAAAACAGGACAGGAATGAGGAGAGATCCACTCTTGGGGGAGAGTCCAGGGAACAGGGAAAGGACAGGGACAGATCCTCTGGTGAGGGAGGGTCCTAAAACAGGGCAGGGACAAATCCATGGGTAAAAGTGTCCCAAAAGAAAAAACCCCGAGTTGTGACTGTTCCTCCTCCTTCCCCACAGAACAACCCACGGCGACCCTATTACTGAGGAGGGGCTGGGGCAGGACCTCCTGGGGGGGCAGCTGTGCCCTCCTGGCTGTGGAACCCCACGGAGCTGCTCCATCAATCCCAGCTGTTCTACAACTCCCCCAAGGTCCCAGAGGGAAGGCCTGGAGGCCCCCCCAGGTGCCACCACAGGGACAGGGATGGGGAGGGGGGGGGATTTGGGGAGGGAACCTGGAAGAGACAGCACCAAAGATCCCCCCCCCACCCCCTCCAGGAGCAGTTTGGGGGGGACTCCCATCCGTGGAATCCATCCAAGGAGTGTTGGTTGGGTTTGTTTTTTTTTTT
>NW_020958556.1:3827-6114 GCF_003031625.1 Empidonax traillii | reverse complement strand
AGCCAGCTCCGAGGTGCTTGCTCCCGGTGTCTCTGCAGGAAGAACTACAGGAGCCTGGGGCTCTTCTGGCTGGGCTCGCTGATGATGAGCATCGTGGTGTTCCTGCTGGGGAACATGATTGGTATGAGGAGGGGAGGAGGGGGCTCTGCTCCGTGTCCAGCCCCCGCTGTCCCCACTGCCCGTGCCCGGTGGGTTTGCTGCTCCCCGTGGGCAATCCATCCATGCCCTGCTCTCCTCCCCCAGGGAAATACAGCTCCGAGCTCAGCCCTTCCTTCCTGCTCAACCTGCCCTACGTCCTCCTCCTGCTCTGGGCCGGGGTGAGGCTGTTCCAGCAGCCCAAGGAGCTGCTGTGCCTCAGCCCAGAGAAGGTGAGCTGGGGCTGCCCCTGGAACCCAGTGCCCCTGCCAGGGCTGGGTTAGGGGGGGTGCAGGGCCCAACCCAGGGCATTTCCCTCTCCCAGGTGGCAGAGGAGCAAAGTAAACCCCTGTACAGGCGGCCCCAGGACGTGGCCCTGGTCCTGGTGCTGCTGCTCATGGCCTCCTTCACCTTCTTCAGGGGGATGGTGAGTGCTGGGCCCCCTCACGGGGGGGCCTGGAGAGGCTGGGGGGGGGGGCCTTGAGGAAGGTGCATCTGCCCCCCATCCACCTCCCCTCCTCTCTCCAACCCCCCCAGGTGGTTCTGGACTGTCCTGCTGACTCGTGCTTCGACTACATCTACCAGCACGAGCCGTACCTGCGCGACCCCGTCGCCTACCCCAAAGTGCAGGTGAGCGGCGTGGGGGTCCAGCTGGGGCCACCAGGACCACCCCCCACCAACCCTGGTGCCACCAGGGACGGGGTGACCTTCTCTCTGTCCCTCCCCAGATGCTGATCTACATGTTCTACGCCCTGCCCTTCTTCCTCCTCTGCATCTACGGGCTGGTGCTGCCCGGCTGCTCCTGGCTGCCCGACTGGAGCCTGGTGTTCGCCGGTGCCGTGGCACAGGTGAGGCTGTCCCAGCGCCCACGGGGGGCAATGCTGGCACCCCCAGGGCTGGGTTTGGGTCCCAACCAGGGGCAGGGGGTGGTTGGGGCTGAGCTTGGGGGCGCAGCTCCCACACCCGCACGTGGAGCAGCAGCTCTTGCTGCTGCCTGGTAATTACTTTGGCCCCGGTGGATTTTGCCGGGGCCGGGGATTTGTCGGCCAGAAATAGGCTGGGGCAGGGCTATAATAGGATGTGCCACCCTTTGGGGCCGGGTGGGCTGCACAAGATACCTCCCCCCCCCCATTGCCACCCCCTGCCCTGTGTCCCCAGGCTCAGTTCTCCCACCTGGGCTCGTCGCTGCACGCCCGGACCCCCTTCCCCTACCAGACCCCCGACGACGTCCTGTGGAGCTTCCTCCTCTCCAACATCCTCTACGCGCTGGGCCCGCAGCTCCTGGTGCTCCGCTGCCTGCGCCGCCCCGCCTTTTTCCTGCCCCCTGCTCCTGCTGCCCTGCTCCGGGCAAAGAAACACCAGTGACAGGTCCTGCCCACCCTGGGGGCTGCTGTGCCCACCCTGAGGGGCTGCTGTGCCCACCCTGGGGGCTGCTGCCCGGTGACCCCAGTCCTGTTCCACCACAGAGCGGAGGGTCCCGGCTGCCAGAGGTGTCCCCAGGGGTGCTCTGGTGGTCCCCCCCGCTGTCCCAAAAGGCCGTGGGGGACCTCAGGATGCTCTGAGGGGACGTGGCTGCAGCCACAGCCCTGCCCTCGCCCAGGGGGGTCTCACTGGTGGGGGTGTCCCCTCCCGGCGGGTCCCGGGGGGCCGTGGGTGCCCTGGAAAGGACTCGGGAGTGGGGGCAGTGCCAGGGGAACACTGTTTACAAAATAAAGGTTCGTTCTGGAGCTGTTCCTGTGTCTGCTGTGCCCGGGGATGTCCCTCCCTGCCAGCCATGGGAGCACAGGGATGGACCCTCCACACCCCCGGCATCCCCAGGGATGAGGAGCCACCCGGCTGCTCCCCTGCGGCCCTTTGGGGTGGGGCTGGGGGGTCCCTGTGGGTGCCCACGGGTGGGCGCGGTGGGCACACGGGTGTGTGTGTGGCGGGGGGGGAGGTTGTGAGGGTGGGGAGGGGGCGCACGGGTGGGGGGCGGGCACATGCTCTGCCCTTGCTCTGCCCGGGGCGGGGGGGATTTCCCCGACAAAACTCCTCGTGCCCGAAGTGTTCCCCGGGGGTCCCGGCAGCACCGGGGGTACCGGGGGCGGGGGGGAACGGTCGGACCGGTGACCTTGGCGAGCGGCCGGCCCTGCGCAGCGCCGGGAGAGCCGGG
>NW_020958556.1:0-1422 GCF_003031625.1 Empidonax traillii | reverse complement strand
GGGATGGGATGGGATGGGATGAGGCGGGATGGGATGCGTTAGGGTTAGGGCAGTGACAGGGACAGGGCCAGCCCTGATCTGAGTGTCCCTTGCCCTGATCTGGGTGTCCCTTGCAGAGGGTGCCAGGGCCAGTCCTGATCTGGGTGTCCCTTGCAGAGGGTGACAGCGGCGCCGTGGTGGTGCAGACGGCCCCGGGGAAGGTGGTGACGCACCGGGGCGGCACCATCATCCTGCCCTGCCGCTACCACTACGACGTGTCCGCCCACGACCCGGCCGAGATCCGCCTCAAGTGGACCAAAGTGACGGAGCCCATGGCGTTCGTGGACGTGTTCGTGGCGCTGGGCAAGGCCCGGCGGGCGTTCGGGCCCTACCGCGGGCGCACGGCCCTGCAGGAGGACGGCGCGGGCGACGCCTCCCTCATCATCCGCAACGTCACCCTGCAGGACTACGGGCGCTACGAGTGCGAGGTCACCAACGAGCTCGAGGACGACACCGGCGTGGTCAAGCTGGACCTCGAAGGTACCGCTGGCGGGGGGGAGGTGAGAGAAGGGCAGGAGGGCACTCTGGAATGCAGGAGGAGAAATTATCCGGGTTATCCAAATTATCCCCCCTCCCCCTGGTGTGCCCCGTGGGACAGTTGGGATGTGGTTCCCTGTGCCCCATGGGATGGTTGGGATGTGGTTCCCTGTGCCCCGTGGGACAGTTGGGATGTGGTTCCCTGTGCCTCGTTCTCTCCCCAGGCCCGGCTGCTGTTCCCGGTGTGTGCCGTGGTTTTATTGCTACCGTGATTGGCTTTTACTGTTGCTCCAGGTTTACGGGGTGGCAGCTCATAAACCCTGCTGATGAACGGTGGCACGGGCTCGTAAAGCACCCGTGGATGGGGCTGAGGGGCTGGTTTGGCTCCGAGCCCACCCTTGGGAAAGAGGGAAAACCTTCTTTTCGGGGGCTACTTCGGAGTGCCACGGCCTGGCCGGACCCCATGTGGGCTCCGCTGGTATCCCGTTTTCCCTGGAGCCTGGGGGCAGAACGGGGATCCCTAAAGTCACAGTGTGGAGGATTTGGGGGCTCTCAATCCCCCCCAGGGCACAGACAGGGGTAGCTCATCGTGGCCGGACTCTGCAGCCGCACATCCCAACCCGCAGCCACCCCCAAGCTGCCCATGCCTGTGCCAGCCCTGTTTGTTGGGTGCAGCTGCAGATTCGGGCAGGGGGGAGAACCCTCCTCCCACCCCAAAAATCCCTCCTCCCCAGGCGTCATCTTCCCCTACCACCCGCGCCTGGGCCGCTACACCCTGAACTTCCACGAGGCGCAGCAGGCGTGCCTGGAGCAGGACGGGATCCTGGCGTCCCACGACCAGCTGCACCAGGCCTGGCTGGAGGGCATGGACTGGTGCAACGCGGGCTGGCTGGAGGACGGCTCGGT
>NW_020958555.1:11066-13418 GCF_003031625.1 Empidonax traillii | reverse complement strand
CCCGAGAGCCACAACTGAGGGTTGTGGGGGGGGAGCGGGGGCGGCTCCGCCTCGAGGAGGAGATCGGGGGGTGGGGGATGTTCCTACCCCAAACCCCTCCTTTTCATCCCCTTCTCAGGTACGAAGATGAGATCAACCGGCGCACCGGGGCCGAGAACGAGTTCGTGGTCCTCAAGAAGGTGTGGAAAGGGGGGCTGGGAATTGGGGGAGTGGGGAGGGATTTGCCTTCCCCCACCCCCCCCTTCCCTCCTCGAACTCACGGGGGGGGGGTCGGGGGGGGTCGGGGTGTGATTTTGGGACACCCCGGGCTGGGCCCAACCTTCTCCCGAGGGTGGGAGGAGAAGGGAAGGGATCCAGGGAGAGCTCAGAGCACCTCCCAGGGCCTGAAGGGGCTCCAGGGAGAGCTGGAGAGGGATTTTGGGGGGACGAGGGGACAGCACACAGGGGATGCCAGAGCGGTTGGATGGGATGCTGGGAAGGAATCCCTCACTGTGAGGGCGGTGAAACCCTGGAATGGATTTCCCAGAGAGTGCCCCTGGATGCCTGGAAGTGTCCAAGGCCAGGCTGGATCCCCCTGGGATAATGGGGGGGTTGTCCCTGCCCGTGGAACGAGATGGTCCTTACCGTCCCTTCCAACCCAAACCCTCCCACGATTCCACAATTCCAGGAATACCAGACCTGGAAGCAGAGCCCCTGGTGTCCTGGCTCCCCTTTGGCTCCACCAGAAATCCCTGGTTTTCCCTCCTTTAGGACGTGGATGGTGCTTACATGAACAAGGTGGAGCTGCAGGGCAAGGCAGACTCGCTGGCAGACGAGATCAACTTCCTGAGGGCGCTCTATGAGGCGGTGAGGACCCAAAATTCCCCTGGGAGCTCCCCATCCCAGGGCTCTGGGACCCAAAATCCCCCTGGGAGTGTCCTCACAACTCCTTCCCTACGGATCCTCCATCCCAGAGCTCTGGGACCCAAAATTCCCCTGGGAGAGCTCCTTCCCTGTGGATCCTCCATCCCAGGGCTATGGGAGCCAAAATTCCCCTGGGTGCATCCTCAAGGCTCCTTCCCTATGGATAATCCTGTCTCAGGGCTCTGGGGCCCAAAATTCCCCTGGAAAACTCCTTCCCTATGAATCCCTCCATCCCAGAGCTCTGGGACCCAAAATTCCCTTGGGAGAGCTCATTCCCTGTGGATCCCTCCATCCCAGAGCTCTGGGACCCAAAATTCCCTTGGGAGAGCTCCTTCCCTATGGATCATCCCCCATCCCAGGGCTCCGGGAGCCGCGCCTGGGGCCGTGCAGCTCCGGGGGGAGGGTGATCCCATCCTTTTGGGAAGGGCAGAGCAGGAATGGGGGTGGAAACTGCAGACGGAACGCCAGGAGGGCGCTCGGTGGGGGAGCGACCCCAAAGCCGGGCCATTCACACCATTAACCGGGCCATTAACACCGCTAATTAACGCCAACGCCTCGCCCTGTCCCCGCCAGGAGCTGTCCCAGATGCAGCAGCAGGTGTCGGACACGTCGGTGGTTCTGTCGATGGACAACAACCGGAGCCTGGACCTCAACAGCATCATCGCCGAGGTGAAGGCGCAGTACGAGGACATCGCCAACCGCAGCCGCGCCGAGGCCGAGGCCTGGTACCAGAACAAGGTGTGGGGGCACCCCTGGGGGTGATTCCTGGGGGTCCAGGGGGTGTCAGTGCTGGCTGAGGGGTCTGGTGGGGGACACCCACCCTGCCAGGGTACCAGCGTGGCGAGTTTGGGATGACCCCAGGGGCGAACTCCGCCCTTCCCACGGGGGATTGTTGTGTGTTGTTTTTGTGTCCCTCCATCCCTTCACCCCACTCCTGGTGCCCCACAGCCCCCCTGGCACTGCCCTGGGCACCCCTGGGGGTGATTCCTGGGGGTCCAGGGGGTGTCCATGCCCTGCCCTCGGGCTGGCTGATGGGTTTGGTGTGGGACACCCACCCTGCCAGGGTGCTGGAGGTGCCACCACGGCGAGTTTGGGACGACCCCAGGGGCGAACTCCGCCCTTCCCACGGGGGATTGTTGTTTCCCCCCATCCCTTAACCCCCCCTGGCCGTACCCTGAGCCCCCTCAAGGCGTAACCATCCCCCCTCTTTCCCTCCCCCCGCCGCAGTACGAGGAGCTGCAGGTCTCGGCCGGGCGCCATGGGGACGACCTGAGGAACACCAAGATGGAGATCTCGGAGATCAACAGGATGGTGCAGCGGCTGCGCAACGAGATCGACAGCGTCAAGAAGCAGGTGGGGGTCAAGAAGCAGGTGGGGGTCAAGAAGCAGGTGGGGGGCGGGGGGGAGGGACCCTGCAGGGCACGGGGGGAGGGTGGGGGAGGTTGGGCA
>NW_020958555.1:6632-9548 GCF_003031625.1 Empidonax traillii | reverse complement strand
GAGTCGGAGCCGTCAGTGTCTGTGAGTCCTTCCCAATCTCCCATCTCCCTCCTCCCATCTCCCCCCTCCCTCCTCCTTCCTCCCAACTCCCTCCCCGTCCCCCCCAGGGGTGACGGCGCAGACCCCCCCCCAATTTGAGGGGTACAACTAACGCGGGTGTTTCTGATGTTTTCCCCCCCTCCCCAGCCGTGGTCAGCAGCTCCAGCGGGATGGGATTCGGCGGCGGGAGCTGCCTGGGAATGGGCGGAGGGCTCGGCATGGGCGGAGGAGGCGGCGGCGGCTTCGGGGGGAGCAGCGGCGGCGGCGGCTTCGGAGGGGGCAGCGGCGGCTTCGGGGGGCTCAGCTACGGCGGGGGCAGCGCCTTCAGCTCCGGCAGCAGCCGGGGGATGAGCTCCAGCACGGGCGGCAGCGTCAGGATCGTCTCCAAGACCACCACCAGCAAAAAGACCATCAGATAAAGCCGGAGAGAGGAGCTCCCTCCCTCCCCAATCCGAGGGCGGGGTGGTCGGGAGAGGGTCCCGCCTCTCCCCCCACACCCCGCCCTGCGGATCCAGGGTGTAAATAGCTGCGCTAAACCCTCTCCTTCCTCCGTCCTTCCCCTCCGGGGCAGCGTTTGGGGGGAGCTGTGGGACCCCCCAGCCCGGAATCCGGAGCGCCTTTGGCCGAGGCAGCGGTTGGAGCTTCAATTCCCCCCCTTCCCCCTACCAAGGGGCTCCTCGGTCCTCGTTTTCCCTCCCCCTTTTTTTTTGGATTCTCGCGTCTTCAAGGGGAGGGGAAAACCCCGGGACGAGGTTTTATGTTGGTCTGAACCGCTCTGTGTGGAGCCACAATCCCGGCTCCCGGCAGGTGGAAACACCTCCCCCCAAAAAAAAAATCCTCAAATCCTCTGCCTGCAACTCGTGTTACAACTTCCAAAGGTTTTTCTCCGCGACGGGAATGTTTTTTTTCACCACCATTCGCACCTCCCCCCGGCCCCCTCTGCTCGCTCGGGCTCGTTTGGGAAAGGCTTCGCTTCGTGTGTTCTTTCTGGTTTCTGAACCCCCTCCCCCCCCTCCGGGAGACCCAAACACTCCCCGAGGTCCAATAAAGAGCATTTTGGTCATTTTTAAAACCGGCTGGATTCGCTTCTCTGCTCGGCCTGGGGGGGGTGGGAGAGGGGAAAGGAGGGTGGGATGAGCAGCCTGGGGTGGTGGAAGGTGGGAAGGTGGGATAAAGGAGCATCAAAACGGGATAAAGGAGCATTAAAATAGGATAAAGGAGCGGCAAGATGGGATAAAGGAGAACTAGAACAGGATAAAGGAGCAGCAGAAATGGATAAAGGAGCATCAAAACGGGATAAAGGAGCATTAAAATAGGATAAAGGAGCATCAAAACGGGATAAAGGAGAACCAGAACAGGATAAAGGAGCAGCAGAAATGGATAAAGGAACAGCAGGATGGGATAAAGAGGAACCAGAACTGGATAAAGGAGCACCAGAATGGGATAAAGGAGCACCAGAAAGGGATAAAGGAGAACCAGAATTGGATAAAGGAGCATCAGAACAGGATAAAGGAGCAGCAAGATGGGATAAAGTGTAAGAATGGGATAAAAGAGCATCAGGATGGGATAAAGGAGAACCAGAACGGGATAAAGGAGCATCAAAACGGGATAAAGGAGCTTCAAAATGGTATAAAGGAGCTTCAAAATGGGATAAAGGAGCTTCAAAATGGGATAAAGGAGCACCAGAATGGGATAAAGGAGAACCAGAAAGGGATAAAGGAGAACCAGAATTGGATAAAGGAGCATCAAAATGGGATAAAAGAGCTTCAAAACGGGATAAAGGAGCATCAAAATGGGATAAAAGAGCTTCAAAACGGGATAAAGGAGCATCAAAACGGGATAAAGGAGCTTCTAAATGGGATAAAGGAGCAGCAGGATGGGATAAAGGAGAACCAGAACTGGCTAAAGGAGCATCAGAACTGGATAAAGGAGAACCAGAATGGGATAAAGGAGCACCAAGAACGGGATAAAGGAGAACCAGAACAGGATAAATGACTTTTCAGACCCCACCAGAGCTCGGAGGGTCCTTCAAGGAGCACCAAACCCGGGTGAAAGGAATCCCCTCCCGCTCTCCCCCACCTTCCCGTGCGAGGCAACACCGATGAGTGTGAACTCTCCCCGGGTAATTCCCTGCAGCTGCAGCTCCGCTCCGGCCCAGCAAACACCCCCGTGCAGAAACGAGGTCACCGAAGCCTCCACTTCAAAGCCGGGGCTGGGCCGGCCCTGCGGGCACCGCCGGAACGGGCTCCGAGGGCCGGGACAGCCGGCACGGGACACCCTCCCGTGGGAAAAGGGGGCCGAGCAGCCCCTCCCGACCCAACCCCGGGGGGAAACGGGGCCGGGGGATGCTCAAACCCCACCCGGGGAGGTGTCACGGGGGGGCCCACGGAGGGGGAGAGTGGCGGGGAGTCCCCTCCACCCCCCCCACCCCTGCAAACGTGGGGGATGAAGCAGCGAAAATGACGGGCGAGAGGAGCCCCGAGTTTAACCCAAAGGCTTTAATTTACAGCAATTAAGCTGAATGAGCGCCCTGGCTCGGCCGGTAATTAAGGCGAGGTTGAGCAGGGCAGGTGAACGGGGAGCTCGGCTCGCTCCTGCTTTTACAAATGCGGGGCAAAGAAGAAGAAAAAAACACAACACACTTTTTTATTATTTTCAAAGAAAACAACACCTTTTTTTGTTTGTTTGGTTTTTTTTTTGTTTGGGTTTTTTTTTTTTGCAAAGAAAACGCTCGCACAGACACGGCCCAGAAACCTCTGCCGTGCCCGAGGAGCTGCAGCAGGGGAAGGATTCCCCGGTGGGAGCAGCAGAGCTGGGAGGGGGAGCGCTGAAAAGCCCCTGGAGTTGTCCCCGGTCACTAAAAACGCAGCAAAAAAG
>NW_020958555.1:0-1737 GCF_003031625.1 Empidonax traillii | reverse complement strand
CACCTCATCCTCATCCCGGCCCAGCCCAGCCCGGCATAAAAAGGGCTCGGTCTCTCCCTCTCCCCCCAGCCCCGTGCGCGGCGCAGCTTCGTTTCATCCCCTTCTCCTCTCCTCTCCCTCCCATCCTCCGCTCCGGGCCGGCTCCGTTCCCAACCTCGGCATTCCATCCTAATTCCCCCCCCAAAAAAAACCAAAACAACCGCCCCAGCCATGTCTCGCCAATCCACCGTGAGGATCCAGCGGGGCCGCAGCGGTTTCAGCGCCGCCTCAGCCGCGGCTCCCACGGCGTGCAGGACCAGCTTCAGCTCCTGCTCCCTCACCCGCCTGGGGGGCTGCGGAGCCGGCAGCGGCTTCGCCAGGGTCGGGGCGGGGGGTTTCGGCAGCAAAAGCCTCTACAGCGTGGGCGGCTGCAAGAAAATCTCCGTGGCCGGCAGGGGGGGGAGTTTTTACGGGGCCGGGGGCGTTTTTGGGGTCCCGGCCAACCTGGGTTACGGCTACGGGGCCTTCCCCGCCGGGGGGATCCACGAGGTGTCGGTGAACCAGAGCCTCCTGAAGCCCCTCAACCTGGAGATCGACCCCAACATCCAGAGGATCCGCAAGGAGGAGAAGGAGCAGATCAAAACCCTCAACAACAAGTTCGCCTCCTTCATCGACAAGGTGAGAACTTTGGGGGGTGGGGGGGGGGGGAATTCCCCCCTAAAAATATCCCACCCTGGGTTTGTTTTTTTTTTTTTGGTTTTTTTTTTCGTGCTTGACGAGCACATCAAGGAGGAAAAGGAGAGAGGGGTGAGGCTGAGGGATGCCCCGGGAACTCCCAGGGGATGGCACCTGCCAGGCGGTGAATGAATCACCTCGTTTAATCCTCCTCGCCCGCTGCTCGACGGGCCCCGCAGGGCAAGGAAAGCCCCAGAGGGCCAATCCCACCCCTCCTGGAGCCCCGGGAACGGTCCTTCGGCTGGTGGAAGCGAGATGATGCACGAAACCCACCCAAAACGACCCCCAAAAAAATCGCCGCAGGGGGAGAAGTAGCTTCTGCCGCTTGAATTCCCTCGGAGGCATTTAAATCACCACCACAGTGGTCGGGGGTTTTGTTTTGGCTCAAAAGGGTCAAATCTGACCCAACATTTTCACTGATGCATCAGAAATCTGCTCCTTTTCTGCTCTGGCTGAGCAGCTCTTTGGTCTGGAGGAAAACGCTGCGATGTTTTGGAGCTTTTGGGGGAACTTTTAATGAAGGGAAGGAGGAGGGGGAAAAAAAAAAAGCATAAAAGCACCTCAAAACGTTATTTTAATAAAAGAACAAGCCCCGCTCTGCTCCTTCTCTGATTTTGCACGCACTTTTTCCCACAAAATCCAGGTAAATTTAGCAAAGACGCGAAGGGCAGGGGGTGGTCTCGGGGTCGGCAGCGCCGAGCGGGGTCAGACGGCAGGTCCTGCCGGGAAAACGTGGCTGGAAGGAGAATCCCCAACCCCTTTTTTCCCCCCCTCCAGGTGCGGTTCCTGGAGCAGCAGAACAAGGTGCTGGAGACCAAGTGGGGGCTCCTGCAGGAGCAGGGCCTGAAGACGGTGAGGAACAACCTGGAGCCGCTTTTCGAGGGCTACATCAACAACCTGCGGGTGCAGCTCAACAGCCTGCTGAGCGACAAGGGGCGGCTCGAGGGCGAGCTCGTCAACACCCAGTACCTGGTGGAGGACTTCAAGAAGAAGTGAGAGGTTTTTTTTTTTTGGTGGGGGGGG
>NW_020958554.1:12263-13439 GCF_003031625.1 Empidonax traillii | reverse complement strand
TCAGAGCAATTGGGGGTTTGCTTTTGGTTTTGCATCTCTGAGAGGTTTGTGCAGCCATGGCCTCCAATTATCTGCTGTAACGAGTCCCTTGAGAGCCCCAGACAGTGACAACCCTCAGTGGGTCATTAATGCTTCAAGGCACTCAGGGTTTATTAAGTTCCTTTTTTTGACACTGAATCTGTGAGAGGTTTGTTCAGTCCTGGCCTCCAATTATCTGCTCTAATGAGTCCCTTGAGAGCCTTTGTCAGGAATGGCCCTCAGTGGGGCTTGTTAAAACTTCAAGGTACCACAGGTTTGTTAAGATACTTTGCCTTTTCCTTTGACTCTGAGTTTTGAAGAGGTTTGTGCAATAATTGATTCCAATTCTGTGCTTTAATTAGTCCCTGGAGAGACTTTGTCAGTAGTTACACTCAGTGGGGCTCATTAATGCTTCAAGGTACTCAAGGGTTTTGAAGAAACTCTTCCTTTTGAAAGTGAGTTTTGGAGAGGTTTGTTCAGTTATGGCTTCCAATTATCTGCTTTAATGAGTCCCTTGGGATTCTCTGTCAGCAGTGACACTCAGTGGGGCTCATTGATGCTTCAAGGCACTCAAGGTAAATTTATTAAGACACTTCTTTTTGACACTGAGTCTTTGAGGGGTTTGTTCAGTCCTGGCCTCCAATTATCTGCTCTAAGGAGTCCCTTGAGAGCCTTTGTCAGGAATGGCCCTCAGTGGGGCTTGTTAAAGCTTCAAGGTACCACAGGTTTTTTAAGGTACTTTGCCTTTTCCTTTGACTCTGAGTTTTGAAGAGGTTTGTGCAATCATGGCCTCCAATTATCGACTTTAATTAGTCCCTGGAGAGACTTTGCCTGTAGTGACACTCAGTGGGACCCATTAATGCTTCCAGATACTTTGGGTTTTCCTTCTGACTTTCCCGTATGGACAGGTTTGTACAATCTCCCCTCAGTCCCTGAGGTTCAAGGACTCAGCACCAAAAGCCCCCCGGAGCTCCCTCAGATAAAGCAAGTCCTGACAAACCATGGCCCTTCCTGTGATTTCCCTCTAGTCTGGACAGTAAATTAGGAATGTTGTCTCATGGAATCAGGGGACCATTGTGACACTGCCCAGAGCCTTTGTGTGCCTGCACTCCTGGCCTGCAAGGATCTGCTCTCAGGAGTCCCTGGGGAGGCTTTGTC
>NW_020958554.1:4047-5708 GCF_003031625.1 Empidonax traillii | reverse complement strand
CTTTAGAGTTTCATGCAATGTTAAAGAAAAGATCTTTTCTATCAATAAGAACAATAGGCCACTTTGAAGGTATCATTGTAGTGATGGAATTCCTGGCTGGAGAGCCCCCATCAGCTCTATTATTTTGTTGAGTTCTCTTAAATCCTGTAGCAGTCTCCACTTTCCACTGGACTTCTGTATGGTAAAAATGGGGAAATTCCAGGGACTATCAGTTGGCATGATACGTCCCTTTGCTAGTTGTTCATGTACTAGTAGGTTGATTTCCTTCAATTTCTGTCCCTTCAGGGGCCCCTGGAATACCCAGATTGGCTGGTCAGAGAGCCATGTGAAGGCAGGAGATTGCAGCTCCCCAGTGGCCTTTAAACTAAATTTGAGGTAGTTGGACTCCTCATTGCCCTATCATATCTCTGCCCCAGAGGGTCTTTAGGATATTAAGGACACACGGCTTTGCTGAGGTAGTTTTACCCTCTAGTCTTTCTGTCAGTAAAGTGGAGACACTTTGGAGTGGTGTCTGGGCTCCTCCTACCCCTTTGATGTCGATGCAGGGCTCCGTAGTGCTCCATTCCTTCGGCCAGTCGCTCTCTGCAAAGATCGTGACGTCTGCTCCTGTGTCTGTAAGACCTTGAACTCGAGCACATTGGTGAGGGTTGAGAAAAAATACCCTGCAGGTTAGCATTGGCTGATGGAGTAAAATGGACTGTGACCACTGGACCATCAGCACAGAGTCCAAAGTGTCCCCCCCTACAGCAATAGGGGTTAAATTGGCAATGGGTGTTTCTGTGTCTGGCTCCACGGGTGGAAATAGAGCTTTTACAGTCACTTCTAATGCCTTAGGGTTGTCTACAGTCACTGATTGTGGGATAACTGTTAACCCTGTATCATTAGATGGAGCAGTCCCAGTTAAAATGTATTTTCCAGCAGTGGTGACACGGAGCCTCCTTCTATTGTTGTTGCACTGCCAGGACTTCAGTTAGTAGGGATTTTTTGTACGTGTTGGATCCTACACTGGGAGACACCTTAACCATGTCCACTGAATTGGGATCTTTGAGGGACCTTAATATTTCTTAAAAATCTTTGATTGTTTTAGTGCCATTTTTAGAAACAGTACATTCTTAGCCTCTGGATTCATTTTCACTAAATGTTTCGGTACTGGAAATAGATTCCTAGAAAAGTCATTGAGTCTCTGGAAGCATTCAGATAGCATCTGTATATGGTTTAAAAATGATTATGGTGGTTCTGGTTGACGGACAAAAAGATATTAAAGTTCTCTTCCAACCTCAATGATTTTGTGATTCTCCGATCTCTCATCAAAGTTTCAAGATGTGTGTTCTAACAAGATGTTTTCTCAGTTGGTTTTCTCAGTGGGACTCATTAAAACCACAAGAAACTTTCCAGTTTGAATCTCACTTTGGTTTCTCAAGAGGTTCCTGCAACTCTCCTCAGGGTCTGATGTTCAGGGACTCATCCCCAAAGCCCCCGAGGCTGATGAAATGCCTGGGGCTGTTGCTGTGCTGCTGAGCTGGGCTGGGCTCCTGGCACACAGGGAGCTTCTGGTAACTAAGAACAGCTTCAAAGACACAGCTCTGCTGCTGAGCAGCTCCTCTGCACAGCCCAGCAGGGCTGAGGGCACTGCCTGCAGCACCCAGGGCACAGGAGAGAAG
>NW_020958554.1:0-1328 GCF_003031625.1 Empidonax traillii | reverse complement strand
GGCACCACAACCATCTCCTACACAGGATGTGCTGCACAGCTCTTTTTCTTTGTCTTCTTCATCTCCACAGAGTTTTCTCTACTGACCATCATGTGCTACGACCGCTACGTTGCCATCTGCAAACCCCTGCACTACGGGACCCTCCTGGGCAGCAGAGCTTGTGCCCACATGGCAGCAGCTGCCTGGGCCACTGCGTTTCTCAATGCTCTGCTGCACACAGCCAATACATTTTCCCTGCCCCTGTGCCAGGGCAATGCCCTGGGCCAGTTCTTCTGTGAAATCCCTCAGATCCTCAAGCTCTCCTGCTCAGGCAAATACCTGAGGGAAAATGGGCTTCTTGTTTTTAGTACTTTTCCCTTTTTGGGATGTTTCATTTTCATAGTTTTCTCCTATGTGCAGATCTTCAGGGCTGTGCTGAGGATCCCCTCTGAGCAGGGACGGCACAAAGCCTTTTCCACGTGCCTCCCTCACCTGGCTGTGGTCTCCCTGTTCCTCAGCACCTCATTCTTTGCCTACCTGAAGCCCCCCTCCATCTCCTCCCAATCCCTGGATCTGGCCCTGTCCGTTCTGTACTCGGTGGTGCCTCCAGCCCTGAACCCGCTCATCTACAGCCTGAGGAACCAGGAGCTCAGGGATGCCATAAGGAAAATGTTGACTGGATGCTTTACAGGAGCAATAAAGTGCCTGTGTTCTGGTGTGTAACATTCAGAAGGGGACTCTGTAATGGCACAGCCATCCTGCTAAAGCTTTTTCATGGAGGTCATCGGGTTCTCCTTGCAATAATTTTATGTTCAATATATATTATTATGCATCTGCTTTCCAATTATGTCTAGCCATTTAATTTGACCTAGAGATATAAAAGTGGTGAATTTTGTTCTCTGAATATTTAAACAAAATAAAGGACCCTGCAGTGCCTTCTTTGTCCAAGACCCTTCTTCTCAGCTGTCCCTAAAAGAACAGCACACTGCAGGACAGGGGGGATTGGCAAAGGGCAAAGGGACAAGAATCCCAGCACAGCAGCACTGCCAGGGAGCAGCAGAGCTTGGGCTTTGCAGAGCTGCTCTTTCCACTTCCACACTGTCCTTGTGAGCCCCTTTCTGGCTGCAAGGCCTGAGTGCTCTCTGAGCACAGTCCTGGGGGTGGGAGCTCTTTGAGCACAGGCAGGGACAGGCACTGGGAACTTGTGAAGCAGAGCTGGCCTCCCTTGACAGCATCTCCAGGATGCTGTGGGATCTTCTGAGGGCACTGCATGGCCTGGGTCACTTCTTCTGTGCCCTTGCTGCAGGGCTGGAACTCTCCTGCAGTGACACCAGGACACTCCTGCTCTT
>NW_020958553.1:11553-13440 GCF_003031625.1 Empidonax traillii | reverse complement strand
CCCCTGAGCTGATGGGGATGCTGAGACTCCTGTCTGTGCCCCAGGAGCTGCTGTGCCCTTCAGAGGGGCTGGGGCTGTGGGGGGAGTGCCCAGAGCTCTGCAGCTCCCTGGGGTGGGCACTGCTGTGGGGCCAGAGCAGACTGGGCTGCTCCACCAGTTACCTCTAGAATGAAATCACTTCTGATTTTCTCCTGAAGAACCATAAGGATATGTGTTGTGTCCTGAGTACTAATCTGGAACTGTGGGATAATAGAAAAGGTTTTGGTGTCAGGGATATTGAGAAGGCTGGGCAGTGTCACTGGGAGACCTCTCCCAAACCCTTGCAAACAGGGCAGCAAGGAGGCTTGGCAGAGTTCCAGACTGCTCAGGCTCAGCAGGGAAGGGCACATGGCAAGTCCTCCTGCAGCCACTGCCAGGCATGGGAAGGACAAGACAGGGATTGCAGAACCCTTGTGGGAGGGAGAAGAAGAGGATGTTGTGTGCTCGGACTTCATCAGGGCCTGTGACATGGTCTCCTGTTGTCTGCTTAGAGCCAGATTGGTGACAGCTGGATTGGACAAGTGAAACGTTATGGGTGGGAAGCTGAAGGACTGATGAGGGTCAAAACCATGGTACAAAGGCAGCAACTCCCACATACATCCCTCAGGGACCAGCCCTTGACCATTCCTATGCAACATTTTTATTGTGTCTCTGACTGATGGGATGAAATGCACTTTCCACTCCTTTGGGGATGATGCCAAGTTGCAGCGAGTCTGAGAAATCTCATCTAGGTAATGGTGATTGTACAAAAAAATCTGGTTAAGGTGACTGAGCTGGATAAACTTGTCTGGCCATCAGGTGCCCGCCAAGGCACAAGACAGTGAAGAAAAAACTCATGGTTGAGAGCAAAGGCAATTCAAAAAGGGGACAAAAAGACCAAACACAACCAAACCAAATGAAAACAAACCCTGAATGAGAGAATATGATGAGTTGGAAGGGACCTCCACGGATCATCCAGTCTTAGCCTTGCACAGGACCATCCCCAAGGCTCACACCATGAGCCTGAGAGGATCATTCAAACACTTCTTGATCTGTTTCAGCCTTGGTGCTGTGCCCACTGTCTTGGGGAGCCTGTTCAGTGCCCAACCACCCTCTGGGGGAAGAACCTCTTTTGAAAATCCAGCTTAACCCTGCCCTGACACAACTCCAGGCCATTCCCTCAGTGCTGTCCCTGGTCCCCACAGAGCAGAGCTCAGGGCCTGCCCCTCCTGTGATCCTGCCCAGGAAGTTGTGACTGCAGTGAGGTCTCCCCTCAGTCTCCTCTTCTCCAGCTGAACACACCAAGTGCCCTCAGTGTCCTCACATGGCTTCTAATTAAGACCCTTCCCCATCTTTGCTGCCTCCTTTGGGCACTCTCCAATGGCTCAATCTCTCCCTTCCATTGTGTCCCCCCAAACTGACCCAATGTTGAGGTGAGGCCACCCCAGGGCAGAGCAGAGCGGGACAATCCCCTCCCTGCTGCCCCCAGCACAGGGATGTCCCTCCTGGCTGCCAGGGCACTGCTGACTCAGGGCCAACTGGCATCTACCAGCACCCCCAGGGCCCTTTCCCAGCTCTGCTTCCCAGCCTCTCATTCCCAGTGTGTCCGTCCAGCCGGGGTTGCCCCATCCCAGGGCACAATCTGGCCCTTCCCCCTGGGGAAGTTCTCAGGGCTCCTCCAGAGCCGGGAGGTCACTTTGCTGTCCCGGGGGCTCCATGGGGACCTCCCAGGGCTCGTCCTGAAAAATCTGTGACACTGTGGAAACTCATGGAATGAAGGGGCCATTGGGACACTGCAGGGCCTCATGGAACCTTGTCTGGTGGGAAACACAAAGGGATGTGTGGGAGTGTTTCACTGACAACCAGGAG
>NW_020958553.1:7666-8999 GCF_003031625.1 Empidonax traillii | reverse complement strand
CAGATCCAGGTCACCTCCCATTGCTCTGCCAACCCCCTGGGCCTGCTCTGGGCCCTGCAGGTCCTTGCCCTGCTCCCAAGGGCTCTGGGGGTGCTTCATGCTCAGGCCTTGGGCTTTAGAGCTCAGGGTGGGGATTGGGCAGAACTTTGGCAGGTTTGTTGTTCTGCTGGCAGGGTCTGGGTCAGGATTTGGGGAAGAGCTTTTTGGGCTGGGTCAGGGTTAAAGCTTGGCTTTTCATACTAACAATTCAGGTTTTTGAATGAGGTGGGCATTGAGTACAAATAAGAGTCTGGAGTTCTGGGTTTGGGCTTTTTCTGTCTTGGAATTAGAGCAGTGGATTCCTTTCCATGGGAGGGGCAGCACTTTTGGGTAGTGTTGAGGTTACAAATTGCATAAAGGTCCATCAGGAATGTTTGCACAGTCAGTGTTTCAGCACCCTCAGCATTCCCTGAACCTGTTTTTATCTCATCAAAATCTTCCATATTTGCTGGACATCTCCTTTTCCCTCACCCATCCAGTTTTTCCCATTTCTCCTGACCTCCCCAAAACCTTTCATCTGGATGGGGTCACCTTTATGATGACCCTCCTGCCCCCTGAGCACTGTCCTGCCCTCCTTGGCCAGTCCGTTTCTGGGGACAGCCCTGGCAGCCCAGCCCCCAAGGGCACAGGATGTGCTGCTGTGCTGGAGAGGACCCTCCTCAGCCTGTGCAGCAGGGCTGGAGGTGGGGGATTCCCTGCCCCTCCCCAGCTGGGCCCTTCCTGCCTCTCACATTTGGGCACTGGAGCTGCCCCAGGGGCATCTCTGGGGCTGTGGCCACCCCTGGGACTGCTCTGGGAAGTCATGGCCTGAAGACATGAGTGTGGATTTTGGGAGAGAGTAGAAACCTCTGCAGAAAAGAAATCTTGGTAATTGCTCATGGCTTCCTTTCCAACATTTCAAGGGTTACTTTTTTATATTTTTAAAACCTTTTTTCCAATTTTTTCATCGTTTTTTCACAGAAAACAAAACCCATATTCTATGACCTGATACACTCACTGTATGAACAGCTTTGTACAGCTACTTAGCAAAAAAAATTTTCTACCAATGATTCAAATGAAGAAATATTGTTCAGAGGAGCTCCTAAACGTTTTGAAGATATTTCATATCTCTAATTTTGCCTCTTTTTCCCCTCAGCCCTGTGGGGTGTCACCTGCTCTGCCCTGTCTGAGATGCCCCACGGCCTGAGGGATGGACAAGGCAATTGTGATTGTTCTTGGCTGGTTTGTGACCACTGTCCTGGGGCAGCTTTCCCAGGGTGTGCAGCCCATGGAAAAGACCAGACCCTGCTCTGCT
>NW_020958553.1:0-1259 GCF_003031625.1 Empidonax traillii | reverse complement strand
AAATAATAAGGTCCCTCAAAGATCCCACTCCAATGGACATGGTTGTCTCCCAGTGTAGGATCCAACACGTACAAAAAATCCCTACTAACTGAAGTCCTGGCAGTGCAACAACAACAGAAGGAGGCTCTGTGTCACCACTGCTGGAAATACATTTTAACTGGGACTGCTCCATCTAATAATACAGGGTTAGCAGTTATCCCACAATCAGGGACTGTAGACAACCCTAAGGCATTAGAAGTGACTGTAAAAGCTCTATTTCCACCTTTGGAGCAAGACAGAGAAACACCCATTGCCAATTTAACCCCCATTGCTGTAGGGGGGACACTTTGGACTCTGTGCCGATGGTCCAGTGGTCACAGTCCATTTTACTCCATCAGCCAATGCCAACATGCAGGGTATTTTTTCCCAACACTACCCAATGTGCTCGAGTTCAAGGTCTTACAGACACAGGAGCAGACATCACAATCTTTGTGGAGAGCGACTGGCTAAAGGAATGGAGCACTACGGAGCCCTGCATCGACATCAAAGGGGTAGGAGGAGCCCAGACACCGCTCCAAAGTGTCTCCACTTTACTGACTGAAGGACCAGAAGGTAAAACTGTCTCAGCAAAGCCCTATGTCCTTAATATCCCAGTGACCCTCTGGGGCAGAGATATGATAGGACAACGGGGAGTCCAACCAACTACCTGAAATTTAGTTTAAAGGTGAGCTGCAATCTCCTACCCTCACATGGCTCTCTGACCAGCCAATCTGGGTATCCCAGTGGCTATTAAAGGGAGAGAAATTACACAAAATCAACCTACTAGTACATGAACAAGGAGCAAAAGGATGTATCGTGCCAACTGATAGTCCCTGGAATTTCCCCACTTTTACCCTACCGAAGTCCAATGGAAAGTGGAGACTGCCACAGGATTTAAGAGAACTCAAAAAAATACTAGAGCTGATGGGAGCTCTCCAGACAGGGCTTGCATCACTACAATGATACCTTCGAAGTGGTCTATTGTTCTTATTGATAGAAAAGATCCTTTCTTTAACATTGCATTAAACCCTAAAGGCTCTCGTAGGTTGGTGTTTACAGTGCCTTCCATCAACGCAGCAGAACCATCTCAGCGCTATCACTGGACAGTCCTCCCACCAGGAAGGAGGAACAGCCCCTCCATTTGCCAAAGAGTCGTTGCAGACGTGTTATCACCAACCCATCGACAGTGTCCCGATACCATCGTATCTCACTCTAGGGACGATCTCTTGCTGGCAGCGCAA
>NW_020958552.1:12373-13442 GCF_003031625.1 Empidonax traillii | reverse complement strand
ATCTCTGTCCTTTCAATAAATTCCCATAGCCTAAAGGAATTTCCCTATACAACTGCAAAGATGATTTTACAATCATGTTATTTGACATAGAATGCCATGAGATTGCATTTAATATTTTTCCAAGTTTCTTGAAAATGTCAGAAATTCTAGCTTATATGTTCTATTGTTTGGAACATTTAGTTTACAAATGAGAAATGGCAAATTTCCTGTGATTTACTTTAGGTTATGTTAATAATTTAACTACTTTTTATTTCTCAGCTGTCTGCTTTCATAAAAAATTGGGAAATTGGAATGTTGTAATTAATTACAAAGCAAAAAAAAAAAAAAATTTGCAGATTAGTTCAAGTTGGAGAGCTGAAGATCTGAAGATCTAGTTTACCCTGCCCTGCTGAAGGGTCAGCTAGAGCAGGTTGCTCAGGACATGTTCTGTCCAACATCTTTGGAGGTGGAAACTCAACAATCTGTCTGGACAACCTATTCCAGTACTTGAGAAGCCTAAGTGTAAAAAGGTGTTAATTTGATTTTTACAACTATAGAGGTAGCCTAGAAAAGTTGTAAAATCTCCCATGAATGACAGTATGGCCCAGATTGGCTCTCAAGAAGCTAAGGACTGAAATCCTCTTATTTGTCTATTGTCATAAAATCTTTGAGCTCAGGGGCAGACTCCTGCTCTGTGGTGAAGTGAGACACAACCAAGTCTCAGAAATCACTGTGTATTTTAATTTCAAAATGCAGAGCTGTGTTCTTATACCAGGAACTGAAGTTTGTAATTTCAAATTCTCAATCAGAGATGAGATGGCTTATTTCTGCCCCTCTCTTTGGAATGCCAGGACAGAGGGTCATTTCCAAGTGCATACAGGCAGCCCTTGGAAAGTGCTTGTGTGAGACGCAGTGGACCCTGGAATAAAAAAAGTGACATCAAGAAGTCTTTCATCACATTTCTTCCATGAAAATGAAGCATTAGGTATGCCTGTGCCATTTCTGAAGGAAATTTGACTAACCTGATTTTTATAGTGCCCACCATAGTATCTGACAATAATAGAGAAGTTGTCTCCAAGCCCATCCCATC
>NW_020958552.1:7479-9995 GCF_003031625.1 Empidonax traillii | reverse complement strand
ATCCTCTCAGATAACTAATTGTAAACCACAAATGTAATCCTGGCTGCCTTTTCCTTTCCATTTTGCTTTCTTGGATAGGAATTATCCTCTAACTGAGAGTTTTTTTCCTTCCTTTCCCAGGCCATTGCTCAAATGTTCATTGCTTTCACCTGGAGTGGAAGTGCAGTGATCTCCTGCACTGGTCCAATGACCAGCTCTCTGCAGTGCTCCATTGCCTTTGTGGACCAGACCTTCATAAACTGTTAAAGGCACTTAGACACTCATCTTCTATGGAAGCAGATGCTTATACTTCACCAACTAGTGTGGCTGGGCAGTTCTAGGTGAAGGAGTTTCAATTTATGCATGCTAGATTTAGTACTTAAATCTGCAGCAGACTCCCCCCTCATGGTTCACATGCCTGTCTACCATTTCCATAAAGTCTGTTTAAAAGAATAATGTCTTCTAAGGACTTTTCTGCCAGTAAAGCAAAAGTTCAGCTCTCCAGATTCTCCTGGCTCATTCTAATGTTATGGGATTATAGAGACAATTTTTTGGGGAGAGACAAATTGACAGGAACAATTTCAAATCCCTTTGACGTATCATGCATTATCGTGAATGGGCAAAGTTTGAAAAAAAAAGTCAATAAGCAGAAGAGCAACAAACAAATCCATTCTTCCTGAATAGTGAGGACCTTTAGTGATGTGGAACAGAACCTCAAAAGGCAGGCAGACCAACTCTGTGCAGAAGACATGTACAGCAGTATATTGCTGTTCCTATCCCAAAGTCTTCTTGAACATCTGTAATCACCTGTCTTCCTTTCTCTGTTTTGTGATTCCCCTCTTAGAGAGTTCTTGTCATGTGAGATATCATAGCCATGGTGTGGAGTGCCCTGCTGAAGGATAAGTGAGGTAATTCTCCCTTAGGAGCAACATGATATCTGTCTCTGAATGGGATCTTCTCTGTGGTTTTGAGGGTTCTGAAGGGTGGTTTTGATTCTCCTTGGTTTGTTTGTTGGTTTTTTTTAGGTCATGCAGAAAAATATGCATGTGTCAAAGATTAGATTATGATTCCTTGTAAATTAATTTTCCATGACACAGGGTATAATGAAACGCCATTTCACTTGAACTTTGAAGCTTTTCTACAGCTTTCAGAAGAAATCATAAATCATTTGAACTTCGCTCAATATTTCAATATAATAGGGAAGCACTAATCAATTATTTTTTCAGGAGTTTTATTTTATGTGACTTCAGTCTGAAGTCTGCAATTATGGTCATGAACAATTATAAGTTTATAATATTTTTCACTTTAAAACAAACTGTATATTCATAACTGAACGTTAGGAGTATTTGTATTTTACATTCAAGGGGAAACTTTTTTACATAGGGCAGGCCCAGATCTTCAAGGCTTTATAATGTGATTTAGTAGTGGGTTTTGAATGCAGCAGGGGGAGTCCTTGTCCTCAGTACTTGCAAAGAAAAGTTGTATTTCTTCTCTCCCAACCTAAGCAGACAGGCTTGGCACCTGCAAGCATAAAACAGCCATCCAGGCTCTGAGCAGCATTTTGTGTCTCCTGCTGTGCTCAGCATTTAGGACAGGTTGGATCCTGGTGTTTCCCCGTTCCATGCATAGGTGTTCTGTGACAGGTATGTCAGTTCTAAGTTTCTGTATGGGAGATGGGCCCTTAGAAGCTATTTCCTGTAGTTTTTAAGTTGTCAAAATCTAAGTTTTAATTAGTGTGACTCCAAAGTAGTAGCTCCTCCCGTGTTCCGGTCTCAGTTTCCTCAAATGGGTTGACACTGTGTTAGAATAAGAGCTGTTCTCATAGGAGGAATCTGTCACCAGAAAAAAAGGGGTAAGTTAGTTGATGTCATGTAGACACTTGATGTACTAGTTTCAAGAAGTTACCCAGCTGGAAAACATAACCTCTCTTGCACAGAGATGACTGCAGAGAAGAATAGACCTGTGTCTGGGAATAAACTATAGAGACACCCCTATCCCCATAGCCACACATAGCAAGAAGACTTGTAGGATAACCTGGCAGCAGACCATGTTGTGGATGATTCACTGACATTACAGCAGACATGAAGAGATGGTGTCCAGTTAAAAGCTTTCACTGTAAAAAACAGTAGTAAAGGGTTACTGACTTCTCATAAAGGGTTATTAACTTCTTTAAGCTCAACAAGGGCAGGAAATAAAATTTGACACATGAAGACCCTCCCAAACCACAGACCCCACTCCCTTACTTCCCCCCTCTTTCCCTTCCCCTCCCTACCTGGAGGATGGAGTTGAGAACTGGAGGCATAAAAGGTGAAAATCACAGGTTGAGATAAGAAAAACTTACTGAAAACAGCAATGAAATAATAAAATTAATAGTAACATCAACAATATTAATAACGAAAGTGTACAAAGATAAGGTGTTTTACATGCAAAAAGCTCACCAAGCCTGGGACAATGAAAAACAGTAGCAGACAGACCCTACACATGCCATGCTCCCCCCTCAGAAGAGAGAGGGAGAGTCCCTTTCCCCTGCCCCTGGT
>NW_020958552.1:3076-6820 GCF_003031625.1 Empidonax traillii | reverse complement strand
TAAGATGGTACAGAATGACACAATGTCTTGACCCCGCCACCTCCTGCTGATCTGCACCAGAACCAGGACAGCTGGAACAAGGAAGACTTCCCCTTGGTCATAAAGAATTGGGTTAGAGATTGGCTAGGCAGACTTAACACCTGCAAATCCTTGGGCCCTCATGGGATGCACCCAGGGGTGCTGAGGGAGCTGGGAGATGTTGTTGCTAAGCCCCTCTCTAGGGAAAATGTTAACCATATATGAATGCAACACTGTGTTTCCATTACAAAGTCAGAAGTAGAGAAAGATGAGTTTGGTGAGTTTTGGGTGACATCAGATGACGGAAAGTGAAAAAGGCATCCAGTAGAGACTGCTGGACTTGATCCCTTCAGATGTTACTTTTGGATATTCCACTGTTTCTCTGGCCTTTAAGAAGATGACAGTTTTTAGGAAGAAAGCTCAATATTGCTTTTAATGTCCTGGTGGAGTCAGAAATGTTTTTGGGACTTTTTGTGTTTTGACAAGGCTTTTTGTGCTTGCACACTTAAATGCTCCTTCCTGATGAAAGAATACAGCTGTGGAATCAAACATGAAACTCAGGGTGTGAGTTTGTGCCTAATTTCCAGAAATGATGCCTCCAAAAAATAGATGAAGCTTTAAATATTAGTTCAGATTTGTTGATATTAAGAGCAAACTATATCAAGTTGTTATTTTAAAGACAGAGTTTTAAAATCATATTCTTAAGATCATAAAATTTTTACTGGGCTATTTGATGATGATCACCTGGAGCACCTCTCCTGCAAAGACTGGCTGAGAGATGTGTGGGTATTCAGCCTGGAGAAAGAAGGCTCTGGGGAGATCTTACAGCTGCCTGCCAGTACCTAAGGAGGCCTACAAGAAAGCTGGAGAGGGACTTTCTGGAAGGTTGTGTGGTGATAGGACAAGGGACAATGGCTTTAAACAGAAAGAGAGTAGGTTTAGATTAGGTATTAAGAAGAAATTCTTTACAAGTTGCCCAGAGAAGCTATGGATGCCCTATCCCTGGAAGTGTTCCAGGTCAGGGTGCATGGGGCTTTGAGACAACTGGTCTAGTGGAATGTGCCTCACCCATGACAGGGGGTTTGGAGCTAGATGATATTTAAGGTTCTTTCCAATGCAAACCGTTGCAAACTGTTCTGTGATTCTATGGTTCATGACAAGGTATCTCCAAGTAATTGTTCACTAACTGTAAAACATTAGATAAGACAGAGATATTACTCTTGACCTGGTGTAAACCTATTTGTAGGTGATAACCTACAGATTTACTACTTCAGGGAAAGTAGTTTTGAACTTTAGTCAGAGTCACTGATTAATCGCGTTTGCTTTCATTTCTTTGAAAGGCGTTAGCATTTTCATCATGATTTAGCAGGTGTATTTGCATAAGAAACCGCAAAGAGTCCCATATAAACAACTTCCACAGACTCAGCCAATTCATCTTACTGGGAAGTTATAAGGTAAGAGTTATATGGCTCGCTGGATAACTCTCTTGGTGCAAAAGACATGTTTTATGTTATGATTGGAAAGTCCTTATTTTTCTATTTTTTGCTATTTAAGTGCTAACTTAGGAATAATGCTTGAAAGTACCTTTGTGATAAAAGTTTCTTTGTTGGGCTTTGTGGCTTTAGCTTATCAATTACATTAAAATAAGAAATAATAGAATCATAGAAATCATAGACAATTTAAAAAGAACTAAAAGGAAAAAATTGTTATAGCATTTCAAAATTTGTATTATTGGTAAAATAGAATTTACTCCCAGTGAACCAGATTCTGGTCTCCTTGTTCTTGCCAGGTGTCTTTTTAGGTTTTTCAGTCTTAGTTAATGGATCTGGTAAGTAAATTTTTCCAAGTGTGAGTCTGAGCAGTTATTCGTAATTTCACCTTCCGAAGCAAACCTCCAAGAAATGATAACTCTGAATAATGTGTAGGGCTGTCAAAAAATCTCTGTGTCAGTGCTGTCAGTCAGTGACTGAGAAGGGCTCTTTGGGACCTTCTGTGATATCACTGAGAGGAGAATGTATCCCATTGCCACAAATCCCCCCCAAAACCTTACAACAGGCATCTTCTCCTCTTTGTGGGTTGAAGCAACTCCAGGAGGACTTGTATCCTCTGAGGTGGGCATCCTAGGGAGTTCTAATTAGTTCAGTTGAGCTGATTTTTATCTGATGTGTTCCTTTCCCAGATTAAGGGAAAAAAATGATCTGTCAATTCTATAGTGAGGTATTTAATTTGATCCCAAAGAATTCTCTATTTTTGCCATTTAATTGGATGAAAAAATTATTATATTATTGTGAGTCTTTTCTCAACAAAAGTCTTTCCCTGTGGAGCTGCAAATGAGCTGAAAGACAGTTCCTTGTAGAGCTGTAGTGGGGCTACCTGGAGACTGTGCATTGTCAGGAACAGTGAGATCATGTGGTTCTCAGCGTGGTCTGATGGGGTCAACCTCTGCCTGCAGATGAAGCTGCTTTAGACCTAAGCTAGGCAGCCTTGGGGTCCAGGGAATGTGGTGTTGCTTTCCAGGCACTTTTCTGGAGTGTGGAAGATGCACCTTTTGCTCCTTCAGCAGCTTTATCATCGGCTGCCTCTTTATGTGGTCTGGTTTTAGGTGGTAATTTGCAGAGTCTGTGTGGGGGATCTGCTTTGTGAATAGGATGGAGACAACAGAGCTGAAAGTCTGACTTGGTCAATGCACTGTCCACTTCTGTACAGAAGAAGAAACGCAGAACAAATCTAGGGCAAGGCTCAAGAGCAGATCGACAGGCAGGAGTAGCAAAGGTTAAACAGTAAAAAGGACGTGTCTGTGAGGGAGAGAGTTTGGGGAATTAAAAGGGGATTTTCCTCTGAGGGCAGCGACAGCAAGAAAAATACAGCACAACTCTGATCACCTGTGGGGAGTGTCATTGTTATCACAACCAACAATAGCTCATTCAAGATAAATCAAGCTTTGAACAAGCGTACGTGGTACATGTGTTTGTGAGAAGTTCACCTTTTAACCTAAGACTTATGTAATGGTAAATGAATAATTGTTTGATCTAACTGACACTGCACCTGTACTGTGCAGCCCAGGAGATGGAGATCGAGACTGCAGATGAAGTTGCTATTGTTGGAATAGGATGCAACTTTCCTGGAGGTAAGTTTGGGTAAAAGCAAAGCTGGCTGTGAGTGAACATTGAAAAGCAGAGTAATTGATTAGTGTTGGAATGGAGGAAAACAACATGATCCTCCCTTAGTAGAATTTGTTGTTTTGCTACTCGTAGGATCTTTTAAAAGGTCGTGCTGTGGTGGAAACTAGTTAGTTCAAATTAGTCTGCTGACAGACAGACAGACAGACAGGCAGACCGACCGAGCGATCTGCAGTGCTGGCAGCGAGCAGGGCATTGAGCTGCACAGGAAACTCACACAAATGAAGTGGATGGGCCTGGGATGATTTGAACTTTCTGCAGGGGCACTCTCTGGGGGCCTGTGCATTGGTGCAGGACTCTGCATCCATAGGGTCAGGAGAGATCAAGGGCTGGACAGTATTACCAGCTGTGCCTGTATTATGGATAGGTTGGGTTTTCCTAAAAGAAAACTTCCTGCTTTGTTTCAGTATGCCCCGTGGGTGCAGTGAGACAGTAGGGAAATGGGGAGAGAAAGTGGTTAAGGATTTTGTGGGGTTCCTTTGCTTTTAGACAAGCAGGGAAGGGAGCAGTCATACTTTTCAACTTCCTCTCACTAAAGAATGATCTG
>NW_020958552.1:0-1565 GCF_003031625.1 Empidonax traillii | reverse complement strand
TGGTCTAAACAACAGTTTTTGCTTTGCTTTTCATGAAATTCCAAAACACGTGTACTGTGAGTCTAGAAGTAAACATATCTTATATATATGTAATATAATTTTCTGGTCTGTGCATTTTAGATTTAATTCCTTTGACAACCACCTGTTTGGGATTAATAACATGGAAGCTGAACGCATGGATCCTCAGCAAAAGTTACTGATAGAATGCACATACAAAGCCCTGGAGGATGCAGGAGTCCCTGTAGAAGCTGTCAGTGGCACCAAAACAGGTGTTTTTGTTGGTAAGATGGAAATTTCATGTCAAAGAAAGTGTGTTTGAACCTTCCAAAGACTGGAGCACTCCTTCATGAAGTTTCCAGACTTATCTAGCACTGGAGATATAAAGCTACTGTGCTATGGCACTACTGGTTGTCTTTGATAAGAATTACTAGGTTACTCTGGAAGTTCATGAAGCAATTCCTGTATTTCTTTTAGGTGCTTGTCTTTCTGTCTTGAAGTACTGAAGTTGAAGCAGGAAACAAATAAACTGCTTCCCTACCCCCTTCTGGGAATGATACTCCCAAGCCAGGCCTACACTTTTTTCCAGTATACTGTTTTCCAGTATAGTATTGGTTAAGGTGTTGTGGGGGTTAAGATCCTTTTAAACCTGTGGAAATCCTCCTGTAGACATTAAAATGGTACCAAGGTGCACTTGTCCAACTGCTTACCTCAGTACCAGGAAAAGTTATGGAGGAGATGATACTGGGTGCTGTTGAAAGCTGACATTATTGCTGCTACTGTCTTCAAAAAGGAGTTTTCTGGGGGAGTTAAGCTGATGTACATATAAGGAGAAACTCTAGTTTACCTTTTAGTCTGAGACATGCCCTTCTCCACAGAGGACACTATTCCTTCCTCTCTGAATAGAGGTGCTGCATTTTCCACAAATGCCACCGGATTTGGGGATCCAAGGTACTTCAGGCATATGTGTTCACAGAAAGAAGACACAACTGCTCTCACAGGCCCCGTTCTTCTTTTCTATCTCTGTCTCACTGGTTCACAGAGTGGGGAAAAGAAAAAAAAAACAAACCTCTGAGTGTAGGTTGTGCTGTGATTTTTAACTTGTTACATCTGAGGGACTGAAGCTAACGTCTTGTACATTTATGTCCCAGCTCTTTGTAACTTGTTGATATATATTCCCATAGCTAAACCAAAACAACCACTCTCCAAGTGAGATACAGGTGCCTGAGCAGGCTACAGAGAGCTTAGCTGCATCACACAGTGAGCTAAGCCATCAGGAAAGGCCTGTCATTTACTGGGTAGGTAGGAATTTCAAGTGTTAGGTGTGTTTGTGTAAGGTGGGTCCCAGGGAAATTGCTGGGAGTTTTGCCTTTGACTTCTGTTGAAGCAAAGGTTCATCACAGGAGCACTGACATGGTTTACTATTAAAACTGAACACCAAAACACACCATCAGGTTTAGAGATGTACATCCCTGTTGCTGGCCTGGGTTAACTTGACACGTATCTTCTATTTTACAGGACTTATGAATCGAGACTATGAAATCATAACAAGCAGAGCAGTGAGTGCA
>NW_020958551.1:9697-13467 GCF_003031625.1 Empidonax traillii | reverse complement strand
AAAAACAAAAAAAAACAAAAAAAAAAAAACGTGACCCCTCTGAGAAATTTGGTTCCTGTTCTTTATTAACACTCTCAAAATATTCTGTTATCCCAGGAAGGTGTGTGTGATGTCAGCAGAGAGGCAGAATTAGCTGTTTGTAAATCCCAGCTGCCTAAGAGACCGAGTTGAGGCCGCCGAATAGGATTGGTTTTAACCCGCGTCACTCGAAAAACAGGATTGAAAAAAAAAAACACAAAAAAAATCATAGAATCGTAGAATCACATTCCAAATATTCCAAAGAGCAAACCGCGGAACCCGTCTCTGATCGCGCCGCAAAAGAATCCTCACGAAACCTTCAGGGGTTTAAAAACAAAAAAAAAACGCAAAATTACCTGCGATAGCTGCTCAAAACCGAACTGTTAATAACAAATTTACGAGCTTTTTGTTTTTAAGGTGCAGGACAGCTGGGAGAAGGGGATGAACAAGAGCCGACAATTAATTAACCACACCCCCCCAAACATCGGAGCCAACTTGGACTGCTGACTCGTCACGGAAAACACCGAGTTTCAGGCTGTGTTAGCAAACTGTGTCGATAGCGGCTGGTTGGTTTTCCTGTGGCGGCTGCTGCTCTGAAACTTCTCTTGGTGTGCCCAGTGTCAGTATTCAGAAGATTCTTACTCAGTGACAACGCTGCTAAGTCAGCTTGAAGAAGACAGAAGTTTTATATCAGCCTGCACCTCGGGAAGTCTCCCATTATCCCCCTATCACCGTTGGTGAATCAGAGCTCAAATCAGTCCAGGAATTTAATTACCTGGGAAGCATCATCTCCTCGGACAGGAAGATTGATGCAGGAGTAGACAACAGGTTAGCAAAGGCGTACAGAGCTTTTGGTGAACTCTATAAAAGAGTTTGGAGAAACACACACGTGAAGAAAAGTACCAAGATCAGCATTTACAGAGCCATTGTACTGTCTAATCTTTTATATGAATCTGAATCGTGGGTCATTTACCGGCACCACTTGTGTCTCTTAGAACGCTTCCATCAGCGCTGCCTCCGTACAACCCTCAACATCCACTGGACGGACAGGAGGCTGAACATGAGCCAGCAGTGTGCCCAGGTGGCCAAGAAGGCCAATGGCATCCTGGCCTGCATCAGGAACAGTGTGGCAGCAGGAGCAGGGCAGTGATCCTTCCCCTGTAATCAGCACTGGTGAGGCCACACCTTGAGTATTGTGTTCAGCTCTGGGCCCCTCAGTTCAGGAAGGACATTGAGGGGCTGGAGCGGGTCCAGAGAAGAGCAACGAGGCTGGTGAAGGGACTGGAGCACAAGTCCTGTGAGGAGAGGCTGAGGGAGCTGGGGTTGTTTAGTCTGGAGAAGAGAAGGCTTAGAGGTGACCTCATCACTCTCTTCAACTACCTGAAGGGAGGTTCTAGCCAGGTGGGGGTTGGGCTCTTCTCCCAGGACAAGGGGACATGGGCTCAAGCTCTGCCAGGGGAGGTTTAGGTTAGATGTTGGGAAGAAATTCTTTACAGAGAGGGGAATCAGGCATTGGAACGGCCTACCCAGAGAGGTGGTGGATTCACCATCCCTGGAGGTTTTTAAGCAGAGATTGGACGTGGCCCTTAGTGCCATGATATAGTAATTGGAGTTGGATCAGGGGTTGGACTGGATGATCTTGGAGGTCTTTTCCAACCCAATCTATTCTATGATTCGATGATTCTATGATTCTATGATTCGATGATTCGATGATTCGATGATTCTATGATATCACCTGGGGAGTCTTTCTGCCGCGCCTTCTGCAACCGGACTTGTCTCTCTCCCATTGGCCTTTTGAGCCATCAGCGCGCTTGTAGCAAGGGTGGGTAGAGCCCCTCTCTAATCTTTGTTCGCGAAGCCCAGCCATGATGATGAGAACTTGCAATGTCCAGCACCCGTCACCACGCGGCGCTGGGAGATCCTCGTTTGCCGCCGGGTGGTGATGGAGGAGGGGGGGGAAGGGGGAGGGAAACAGAAAGCTCTCCCAATGGAAGAAAAAAAACTCAACGATTTTCAGTTGGTGAAAATTTCACGGTGAGCCAGGCCTGCAGCCAGCAACAGCCAGGCAGAGAACAGCAGTAAAAAAAAAACCTCTCCTCCGACAGGCAAAAGACAAAGAAGAAAACCAGGCAGTCTCTCCTGTTTGCTGCAACCTCCCCTCCGGCTCCAGAGCTGAGCTCTCCAACCCCCCAAACCCCACCTCCTTCCACCCACACATCCTACCCTTCCTCAATTCCTCCCTCTTGGTTGCTGGGAGATTAATGTCTCGGTCATTTAGGGCTCAGGCCAACTCGTTGTTTTATCTGATGGCCCATTAACAGCACACACACACGCGAGGGGGGGGGAGGGGAAAGGAAAGACAAAATTCCTTGCTAAAATCAGAACGATGACAGCTGTGCAAATCGTCAAAAAAACAGGGGGGGGGGAAGTTACAGGGAGGGCGTGTAAAGCGAGGAATAACCCCCCCAGGAACTTTGGCAAATGGATCCTGCGGAGTCATGAGACGGAATAAATCCAAATATTCCTATTTTCGGGTTGGCCAGGGGCTTTCCCGGCCACACCGACCAGAGGAGAGCAGTGGTTAAGGTTTTGTGAAAAGCAGTAATTCCCAAGTTTGGGATTCCAGAAGGAGTGTGTGACTGTCTCCCAAAAGGGAAGGGAGAGGATCTTACACCAGTCAGCGTCATGAGATAGTCTGATGGATTTGGGCGAAGGGTCTGGGCTCTCCTGGGGCGCTGGCACAGAAACCCAACGCAAAGAGTTCGGGGCAAACTCCGCTTTTCATGGGATGCCATCCCTGGAAAAGCTCCAGGCTGGGTGGGACGGGGCTTGGAACCCCCCCCCGGGGGTAGAGGAGAGGTGTCCCTGCCCCCCAGGGAGGGTTGTCCCGAATTCCTGGGGGTCCCTAAATGGGGAAGGAGTGTTACAAGTTCGTATAAGAATTTAGACAACTCAATTCCAATTAAACACTGGTAAATTTATTAAGCAAGCCATAATAAAGCAAACAGCGCTGGGTGGCCCGAGACACACACACACTAAAAATGTAGTAAATGTCCCTTTTTATACATTTCCAAGAGTTTTGAATGCGGCTGCGTTGAGGCTTGAGTTCGTGGCTCGTTGCTAAGTGGTCATCTGGGATTTGTCAGAGACGAAAGCTGCAGTTCTTATCAGCTGTAAATTTTACCAATACCGATACTTGTTTGTTTAGCGAGATGTCTGCAATTAATTTTACTGACACTTGCTTGTTTAACAGGATGTCCATGAAACTTATCTTGTTGAATTCTAACAGAAGTTCCTTATTCCCTCGTACACATAAGATTTTATGAACAAACTTAACCCCTTCTATTACATGAGGATGAGTGCCAGAACCGCCACGACGCCCAGGGCGACGGGGATCCACAGGTAGTGGTGGTTGCTGCTCCTGGAGTCGTTCCAGCCTCTGTCCCCGCCGTTCCTGCCGGAATTCCCGCCGTCCCAGCCGGAATTCCTGCCGTTCCAGCCTCTGTCCCCGCCATCCCAGCCGGAATTCCTGCCGTTCCAGCCTCTGTCCCCGCCATCCCAGCCGGAATTCCTGCCGTTCCAGCCTCTGTCCCCGCCGTCCCAGCCGGCATTCCTGCCGTTCCAGCCGCCTCTGTTCCTGCCACGGCCGTGATATTCCTGGTCCAGCTCCAGGATCACGGAGAAGAGCCTGTCCGCTTGCTCCTGGAAGCCGCCCTGGCGCAGCCGCTCCTCCTCCTGGGCGGGGAGACAGA
>NW_020958551.1:3700-8709 GCF_003031625.1 Empidonax traillii | reverse complement strand
AGGATGTGGATCTGGGGGATGCAGAGCAGGGGATGTAGATGCAGGGGGTGTGGATCCAGGGGATGCAGAGCAGGGGGATGTGGATCCAGAGGATGTGGATCTGGGGGATGCAGAGCCGGGATCCCCCGGCCCACGCCTCATTCCCCATGCGAGGGCTCCGCGTGCTCCGTACCTGGGATTTGAGCGACATCAGGTGCTGATGGTCCTGGAACCGCCTCCTCTCAAAGTCCTCGAGCTTCTCTTTGAGCTGCTGCTGCTGCTCCGAGCGCCTCCAGAGCTGCTCCTGCTGCCGCTGCCGCTGCTCGTCCTCCTTCTCCGCGCGCACCCTCTGCCCCAGCTCCCGCAGGTACTGATCCCCTGGGGAGCACAGGGGTGTGGCAGGACCATCCCAAAATCACACCTGGACACCTCCCACCCCAACTCCCGCAGGTACTGCTCCCCTGGGGAGCACAGGGGTGTGGCAGGAGCATCCCAAAATCACACCTGGACATCCCCCACCCCAGCTCCCGCAGGTACTGATCCCCTGGGGAGCACAGGGATGTGGCAAGAGCATCCCAAAATCACACCTGCACATCCCCCATCCCACCCCCCGCAGGTACTGATCCCCTGGGGAGCACAGGGGTGTGGCAGGAGCATCCCAAAATCACACCTGCACATCTCCCCACCCCACCCCACCCTGCCCCAGCCCCAATGTTACTCCACATCCTGATGGAATGCTCCGGGATGCTCCTCCTCCTGAGGAATTCCTGCAGCACGGCAGCCGCCTGTGGGAGCGCAGGGAGGGGGCTCAGGGTGGGGGGTGTTGGGGTGATGGAACGGGTCCCGGAGCCGCTGCCCTGCTGGGAGCCGTCCCCACCTTCAACCCCTTGCCGGGCAGGTTCCAGTATTTCACCACCAGCGCCTGCAGGTATCCCCCGGGCAGGCCGTGGGATCTGTCCCGGTTCCGTGTCTCCATGTCCCGGGACAGGTTCTGGAGGGTCTCCTCGCACCTGGCGCGGGACAGGCGCTCGTTGTTCGAGAAGAACTTGTCCCTCAGGGCCTCCACCTGGCGCTGCGGAGATTGAGGGGTCGTGGAGTGGGAATTGGGATCCCGCGGGACGTCGGAGTCTCCGGGTCAACGTGGGGGGGGACTGAGACCCTCCGGGTTGAGGTGGGAGCTGGGATCCCCCCGGGGGCTGACAGGGAGATCGAGATTCCGAGGTTGTCGTGGGAATTGGGGTCTCCAGGTGGATGTGGGAATTAATTGCCACATCCTGGGTCAGCGTGGGAAGCGGGATCCCAGGATTGACACATGAATTGGGATCTCCAGGGCACCATGGGAATTGCCACCCCTGGGTCAGCATGGGAAGCGGGATCCCAGGATTGACACATGAATTGGGATCTCCAGGTGGATGTGGGAATTAATTGCCACATCCTGGGTCAGCGTGGGAAGCGGGATCCCAGGATTGACACATGAACTGGGGTCTCCAGATGGATGTGGGAATTAATTGCCATCCCTCAGTCAGCGTGGGAAGCGGGATCTCAGGATTGACACATGAACTGGGGTCTCCAGGTGGATGTGGGAATTAATTGCCACCCCTGGGTCAGCGTGGGAAGCGGGATCCCAAGACTGACACATGAATTGGGATCTCCAGGTGGATGTGGGAATTAATTGCCACATCCTGGGTCAGCGTGGGAAGCGGGATCCCAGGATTGACACATGAACTGGGGCCTCCAGGTGGATGTGGGAATTAACTGAGATCCTGAGTCAAGGTGGGAACTGGGAATTCCCAGATCAACACCCACAGGTCAGCGTGGGATCCCACCTACCATGAACTCGTCCTGGCTATTGCGGATTCCATCCGGGAAAGCCCGCTCCATGAACAGCTCCAGAGCCTCTCGCTCGCAGCGCCTGTGGAGCCGCAGCAGCTCCGTCACCGTGTCCACGGGCAGCTCCAGGCCCTCCGTCCGCTCCCGGTAGAGCTGCAGGGCCGCCGCCACCGCCGCCGCGTTGGCCGCCGGGGCCACGTCCCGGATGGCGCGCTCCAGGCACGGCACCGCTCCCGCCCGGATCTGCTCCACGTAGATCTCTGCCAGCCTCCCCAGAACTGCCGGGAGAGAGAGAGAGAGGATTTGGGAAGGGAGGGGAGAGAGGGACCCCCCCAATCACCGAGGGGTCACCGAGCCCTGGGGGTCGTGGGGTCGGTCGTGGAATGGCGGGATCTGCCGGGCCGGGAGGGACCTGCGGGAACCACCGACCGAGTCACAGGATGGGGAGATTGTGGAATCCCCTGGGTCGGGAGGGTCATGGAATCTTGGAGTCATGGAATATCTATGGTAGGGAGGGGACCCAGGGATCATGGAATCATGGAATCACGAGATCCCAGAACCCCCTGGGTTGGGAGGGTCATGGAATCTCGGGGAGTCATGGAATATCTACGGTAAGAGGGGACCCGAGGATCATGGAATCACAGAATCCCCTGGGTTGGGAGGGCCATGGAATCTTGGAGTCATGGAATATCTGTGGTAGGGAGGGACCCAAGGATCATGGAATCACGGAATCCCCTGGGTTGGGAGGGCCATGGAATCTTGGAGTCATGGAATGTGTAGACCCAAGGATCACGGAGTCATGGAATCACGAGATCGTGGAACCCCCTGGTTTGGGAGGGTCATGGAATCTCGGAGTCATGGAATATCTACGGTAGGAGGGGACCCAAGGATCATGGAGTCACGGAATCTTGGAGTCATGGAATGTCTAAACCCAAGGATCATGGACTCATGGAATCTCGGGGAGTCATGGAATGTCTAGACCCAAGGATCATGGACTCACGGAATCTTGGAGTCATGGAATGTCTAGACCCAAGGATCATGGACTCATGGAATCTCGGAATCCCCTGGGTTGGGAGGGCCATGGAATCTCGGGGAGTCATGGAATATCTATGGTAGGGAGGGACCCAAGGAAAGGATCATGGAATCTTGGAGTCATGGAATGTCTATGGTAGGGAGGGACCCAAGGATCATAGAGTCATGGAATCTTGGAGTCATGGAATATCTATGGTAGGGAGGGACCCAAGGATCATGGAATCACGGAATCCCCTGGGTTGGGAGGGCCATGGAATCTTGGAGTCATGGAATGTCTAGACCCAAGGATCATGGAGTCATGGAATCACGAGATCGTGGAACCCCCTGGTTTGGGAGGGTCATGGAATCTTGGAGTCATGGAATATCTATGGTAGGAGGGGACCAAAGGATCATGGACTCATGGAATCTTGGAGTCATGGAATGTCTAGACCCAAGGATCATGGACTCATGGAATCTTGGAGTCATGGAATGTCTAGACCCAAGGATCATGGACTCACGGAATCACGGAATCCCCTGGGTTGGCAGGGCCATGGAATCTCGGGGAGTCATGGAATATCTATGGTAGGGAGGGACCCAAGGAAAGGATCATGGAATCTTGGATTCATGGAATGTCTGTGGTAGGGAGGGACCCAAGGAAAGGATCATGGAATCTTGGAGTCATGGAATATCTATGGTAGGAGGGGACCCAAGGATCATGGAATCACGGAATCCCCTGTGTTGGGAGGGTCATGGAATCTTGGAGTCATGGAATGTCTCTGGCAGGGAGAGACCCAAGGATCACGGAGTCATGGAATCACGAGATCGCGGAACCCCCTGGGTTGGGAAAGTCATGGAATCTCAGAGTCATGGAATATCTACGGTAAGAGGGGACCCAAGGATCATGGACTCACGGAATCTTGGAGTCATGGAATGTCTAGACCCAAGGATCATGGACTCACGGAATCTTGGAGTCATGGAATGTCTAGACCCAAGGATCATGGACTCATGGAATCTTGGAGTCATGGAATGTCTAGACCCAAGGATCATGGACTCATGGAATCTTGGAGTCATGGAATGTCTAGACCCAAGGATCATGGACTCATGGAATCACGGAATCCCCTGGGTTGGGAGGGCCATGGAATCTTGGAGTCATGGAATATCTATGGTAGGAGGGGACCCAAGGAAAGGATCATGGAATCTTGGAGTCATGGAATGTCTATGGTAGGGAGGGACCCAAGGATCATGGAATCACGGAATCCCCTGGGTTGGGAGGGCCATGGAATCTCAGAGTCATGGAATATCTATGGTAGGGAGGGACCAAAGGATCATGGACTCATGGAATCTCGGAGTCTCCTGGGCTGGGAGGGATTATGGAATCGTGAGATCATGGAAACACGGAATATCCCCCAGCTGGGAGGGACACCAGGATAGCTGAGTCACGGAATTCTGGGATCACGGAGGCAAGGACTGTCCTGAGCTGGAGAGAGCCCGCAGGATGATGGAATGATGGAATGATGGGACCATGGAATATTCTGAGCTGGAAGGGACACCCAAAGGTAATGGAGTCACGGAATCGTGGAATGAGGGGATCGTGGAACGAGGGAATCACGGAACACCCCCCCCGGATGGGAGGAACCCACCAGGATCGCTGAGCCACAGAATCACGGGATCATGGAATTATGGAATCTCCTGGGACTGGGAGGAGGGGGGGGGGGGCCCACAAGAACCCTCGAGCGGCTGAACTCGACGATCCCAGAGGTCTTTTCCCACCTCAACAACCTCCTGATTATTCCGCCCTCCCGAATCCAACAATCCCTGGGCCCAACACACTCACGTTCCCCGGTGACGACGAGGCCCCCGGGCAACGTTTTCGTCTGCGCCTCCTCCCGGAGGAACGTGAGGAACTTCTGCTCCTGCAGCCCGGCCGGGGTCTCCTCCGGGTGCCCCTGGATCAGGAAGCACCGGCGCTCCGGGAAGAACTGCCGGATGCACTCCCGGGGCAGGTTGTGCCGCTGGGCCCGGGTGTTGGTACCTGCGGGGTGGGGTGGGGTGGGGTGGGGGGAGACCACGGGGCGTCACCTGGGGCGGGGTCGCACCTGGACATCCCTCACCTGTGCCCTCACCTGGACATTCCTCACCTGGACATCCCTCACCTGGACATTCCTCACCTGTGCCCTCACCTGGACATC
>NW_020958551.1:0-3190 GCF_003031625.1 Empidonax traillii | reverse complement strand
CCCTCACCTGTGCCCTCACCTGGACATCCCTCCACCTGGACATCCCTCACCTGTGCCCTCACCTGGACCTTCATCTGTGTCCTCACCTGTGCCCTCACCTGTGTCCTCACCTGGACATCCCTCACCTGTGCTCTCACCTGGACATCCCTCACCTGGACATCCCTCACCTGTGCCCTCACCTGGACATCCCTCACCTGTGTCCTCACCTGGACCCTCATCTGTGTCCTCACTCGTGCCCTCACCTGTGTCCTCACCTGGACCCTCATCTGTGTCCTCACCTGTGCCCTCACCTGTGTCCTCACCTGGACATCCCTCACCTGTGCCCTCATCTGGACCCTCACCTGTGTCCTCCCCTGTGTCCTCACCTGCCCCCCATCTTCCCCCTCACCTGCCCCCTCACCCGCCCCCTCACCTGCCCCCTCACCTGGCTGCAGCCTCAGCGCCCGCTCCAGGTACTCGTCCTCGGAGATTTCCCACCCGTCCTCGTCCAGGAGCTCCCGGGTGCGATCCATGACGGCCCAGACGAAATCGGGGAAGAAAAGGGCGAATCTGTGGGAATCGCTGAGGGCGCCGCGCTCGGGGCTCTCTCTGCACGTGATGAGCTCGGGCAGCTCCGACAGCCACCTGGGCCAGGTGAGGAACCGCGGCGTGAGGGACCCCCCGGACCACCCCCAGACGTGCTCGGGGGGAGGGGGAGACCCCCCCCAGCCCTGGGGGTCACCACAGACCCCCCCCCAGCCCTGGGGGTCACCACAGACCCCCCCCAGCCCTGGGGGTCACCACGGCCCCCCCCCCAGCCCTGGGGGTCACCACAGACCCCCCCCAGCCCTGGGGCTCACCACGGCCCCCCCCCCCAGCCCTGGGGGTCACCACAGACCCCCCCCCAGCCCTGGGGGTCACCACAGACCCCCCCCAGCCCTGGGGGTCACCACGGTGGGGGGGGAAACTCCTGAGGACCCAAAACGTGTCCGGGGGGGTCCACTGGGTTCCCGTCCACCCCCCACCCCAAATCAAGGGAAGGTCCCCATTTTCCTGTCCCACCCCAAATCAAGGGAAGGTCCCTACGCTCCTGTCCCACCCCAGGCCAAGAGGAGCACCCCAAATCAAGGGAGGTCCCCTTTTTCCTGTCCCACCCCAAATCAAGGGAGGTCCCCATTTTCCTGTCCCCCCTTCCCCAGCTGAGGGGGGGTGGGGGGCCCTGGAGCCCCCCCCAGGTACCTCAGCCGGTTCATGTCCTGCTGGGTGATGTCCCCGTGGCTGGTGTGGATCAGGGAGCTGCAGAGGAGCAGGGTCAGCACCAGCAGCCACCGGGAGCTCTCCAGGTCCTCCTGCAACGACCCCATCCTGGTCAGACACCCCCAGGACCCCGCTGAACCCCAGGGTTTGGGGAGGACCCTCCCCCTCCACCCCCACGAGCCTCGGGGTGTCCCTGGGGCGTCCCGGGCAGGGCTGAGATCCAGAGGGTCCTTCCCACTCGGGATATTCCAGTGACCCCCGGGGGGTCCTTCCCACTCAGGAACCTCAATTTTAACTCTTGGGGTCCCTCAGACCCTCCTCCCCCAGATTCCCCCCCCCCCCCAGGTCCTTATTCCTAATTCTGCTGCACTTTTGTCCCAAAACCCAGGAATTTGGCCACCTGCCTGACCCCATGGCCACCGTGAGGGGGGACTGGGGGGGGGGGGGACACACACACCAGGGCCCAGGTGAGCCCCAGGTGCTGGGGGTGCTCAGGGGGACCCCCCCAGGGCCTCACCCACCTCGTCCAGGTGTACCTCGGTGTGCAGGAGGACCAGGGTGTGGTCAGGCAGGTGAGGGTGGGGGAGGCAGCCCACCCACATCCGGCTGGGGGGGGAGCCCACGGAGAGCCCTGGGGGGACACGGGTGTTGCACAGGAGGGAAACAGAGGGGGAAGGAGCAGGTACCGCCTCGGCCACTCAGGTACCACCCTGGCCTCCCAGGTACCCCCACCAGTCAGGTACCCCATCCATCCAGGTACCCCAGTCAGGTACCTCACCCATCCAGGTACCTCAGCCAGGTACCCCAACCACCCATCCAGGTACCCCAAGTATGCAGGTACCTCACCTATCCAGGTACCCCAAGTATGCAGGTACCCCATCCAGGTGCCCAAACCATCCAGGTACCCCAACCACCATGCAGGTACCTCAGCCAGGCACCTCACCCATCCAGGTACCCCATCCATCCAGGTACCCCATCCAGGTACCCAAACCATCCAGGTACCCCATCTATCCAGGTACCCCATCCATCCAGGTACCCCATCCAGGTACCCCATCCATCCAGGTACCCCATCCATGTACCCAAACCATCCAGGTACCCCATCCATGCAGGTACCCCATTCATGCAGATACCTCATCTAGGTACCCCACCCATCCAGGTACCTCATCCATCCAGGTACCCCACCCATCCAGGTACCCCACCCATCCAGGTATCTCACCCATCCAGGTACCTCACCCATCCACGTACCTCACCCATCCACCTGCCTCGGCCATCCAGGGCAGGACCTCCCTCCCCTTCCCAGCCTGTCCCTCAGGTGAGACTCCACTCACCTGTCCCTCAGGTGGGACTCCACTCACCTGTCCCTCAGGTGAGACTCCACTCACCTGTCCCTCAGGTGAGACTCCACTCACCTGTCCCTCAGGTGGGACTCCACTCACCTTCCTGGTCGGACCCGATGACAGCCACGACCACCACGGGCTGTTTGACCCCCGACAGCACCCGCAGGGCCTCGGAATAGACCACCAGCCCCTGCTCCTGGGAATTCTCCACCAGGCAGACGGGGCTCAGCCCCTCCTGCCCCGCTGCCAGCGCATCCAGCTGCCCCATCCTGGAAGGGGAAGGGGACACGGGGGGGTGTGGGGTGGGCATGGCCCCAAACACGGAGCAGCACACACTGGAGAGCTGGAATGTTTTTTTGGGGGGAAGGGACCTTGAAGCTCATTCCATCTCGGCCCCTGCCACGGGCAGGGACACCTTCCACGAGCCCAGGTGGCTCCAAGCCCTGTCCAACCCGGCCTGGAACAGCTCCAGGGACGGGGCAGCCACAGCTTCTCTGGGAGATTCATTCCAGTCCTTTACCCACAGCTAAAGATTTCTCCCTCAGATCCACCCAAACACCCTCTGTTCCAGGGGGCAGCCCCTGTGACCCCCCCAGCTCCTGCAGGAAAACTGTGAC
>NW_020958550.1:11892-13469 GCF_003031625.1 Empidonax traillii | reverse complement strand
CTGAAGCACTCCCAGCATGTCCCTGGCAACAGCAGGGCAAGACTGGATTTCCAAAGCAGGCTGGCAATGCCAAGAGCAGGAGTGTCCTGGTGTCACTGCAGGAGAGTTCCAGCCCTGCAGCAAGGGCACAGAAGAAGTGACCCAGTCCATGCAGTGCCCTCAGAAGATCCCACAGCATCCTGGAGATGCTGTCAGGGAGCCCAGCTCTGCTTCACAAGTTCCCAGTGCCTGTCCCTGCCTGTGCTCAAAGGGCTCCCACACCCCCAGGACTGTGCTCAGAGAGCACTCAGGCCTTGCAGCCAGAAAGGGGCTCACAAGGCCAGTGTGGGAGTGGAAAGAGCAGCTCTGCAAAGCCCAAGCTCTGCTGCTCCCTGGCAGTGCTGCTGTGCTGGGATTCTTGTGCCCTTGCCCTTTGCCAATCCCCCCTGTCCTGCAGTGTGCTGTCCTTTAGGAACAGCTAAGAAGAAGGGTCTTGGACAAAGAAGGCACTGCAGGGTCCTTTATTTTGTTTAAATACTCAGAGAGCACAATTCAACATTTTAACATCTTTGGGTCCACTTCAATGGACACTAAATTAGAAGGTAGATCCATAATAATATATAATTGCACAGGAATTTATTGCAAGAACCCCATGACCTCCATGAAAAACCTGAGCAGGAAGGCTGAACCAATAGGGAGCCCCCTGCTGAATGCTACAAATGGGAAAACAAGCATTTTATTGCTCCTGAAAAGCATCCAGTCATCATTTTCATTATGGCATCCCTGAGCTCCTGGTTCCTCAGGCTGTAGATGAGGGGGTTCAGTGCTGGAGGTACCACGGAGTACAGAACTGACAGGGTCAGATCCAGGAATGGGGAGGAGATGGAAGGGGGCTTCAGACCAGAAAATATGGCAGTGCTGATAAAGAGGGAGACCACGACCATGTGAGGGAGGCACGTGGAAAAGGCTTTGTGCCGTCCCTGCTCAGAGGGGATCCTCAGCACAGCCCTGAAGATCTGCACATAGGAGAAAACCATGAAAATGAAACAACTAAAAGATAAACATGCACTAAACACAATGAGCCCAATTTCCCTGGAGTAGCCTGGGTGTGAGCAGGAGAGCTTGAGGATCTGAGGGATTTCACAGAAGAACTGGCCCAGGGCATTGCCCTGGCACAGGGGCAGGGAAAATGTATTGGCTGTGTGCAGCAGAGAATGGAGAAACCCAGAGGCCCAGGCAGCTGTTGCCATGTGGGCACAAGCTCTGCTGCCCAGGAGGGTCCCGTAGTGCAGGGGTTTGCAGATGGCAATGTAGCGGTCGTAGCACATGATGGTCAGGAGAAAATACTCTGTTGAGATGAAGAACAAAAAGAAAAAAACTTGAGCAGCACATCCATGGTAGGAGATGGTTGTGGTGTCCCAGAGGGAGTTGTGCATGGCTTTGGGCACAGTGGTGCAGATGCAGCCCAGGTCTGTGAGGGAGAGGTGCAGCAGGAAGAAGTCCCTGGGGGTGTGCAGGTGCTGGTCGCAGGCTACGGCGCTGAGGATGAGGCCGTTGCCCAGGAGGGCAGCCAGGGAGATGCCCAGGAAGAGCCAGAA
>NW_020958550.1:7316-9225 GCF_003031625.1 Empidonax traillii | reverse complement strand
CAGTAAATTAGGAATGTTGTCTCATGGAATCAGGGGACCATTGGGACACTGCCCAGAGCCTTTGTCTGCCTGCACTCCTGGCCTGCAAGGATCTGCTCTCAGGAGTCCCTGGGGAGGCTTTGTCAGTGCCTGCCCTCAGTGGGGCCCAGCAATGCTTCAAGGGACTGGCAGTTTGGCTTCTGACTTCTTCAGTAGCTTCTTCCATCTTCTCTCAGTACCTCAGGATGATGGCCTTGTCTCTAAACACACTGTGGAGCTCATTAAAATACAGACAAACAATTTTTTTTCCTTTCATTATCTTCGTGTTTTTAATTCTTAAACAACTAATTGGAGTTGTTTTGTAGTGTAGCTGAGGAGGAAAATTTTTAAGTGGAAGTCACAAAAATATAATTTTCTATGAAATTGAGTGATTTACACAGAGCCTTTGAATGCAAGAGGGTCAGAGTGCAAAGGATTTGAACAGGAAGATAAGGGGGTGTTGTGGTTTTGCTCTGGGTCAATTTGCTTTCCACCCCCCACACAATTACTAGTAGTTGAGAGAAGGTTTTTGCAGACAAAAGAGAGACAGGATTTGGGGAAAATAGTATAAACATTTATTACTAGTAAAACAAAAACTACTAATAAATTAAAAACTAAAGAACTATATCTACAACAATTTCTACTCAAGTTGAAGTGCTATATATTTACAGAAATACTTCTTCCCCATTTATACTAGTCCAAGGAGAAGAAGTAGTCTCATTCTCTATTTTTGGAGTTCCAGCTCTCTCTCTCTAGTAATAGATCTTCAGTAGCAGCAGTATTCTCGTTGCAGCTGGAACTTTTTCTCTCTCTTTCTCGCTCTGTGTTGGCTTCCAGGGCTGGGCTTACCCCCCTCCTGGGCTAAGACTGAAGGCTACTCAGGTCCTGAAGGGTCTTCCTTCCATAGGCTTGCAAGGGGACACTTGCTTACTATGGATCTTCTTCCACAGGTTACAGGGGATAATGGCTTAAGAGTTCACCCCTGTTTCCTTATGGAGGTCCCTCCCCATGGGAGAACAGTCTTTGATAGACTTCTCGGCATGGGTCTAGTATGGATCCACACACACACACGGATCTCAACATCTCACATGGGCCGTCTCGCTCCAGCATGAGATTTCTCAGGGTCACAAAATCTTCAACAGCAGTATGGATCCACACACACACGGATCCCAGTATCTCACCTGAGTCATCACTGCTCCAGCACAGGTTTCCCTCAGGGTTACAAATCTCCACCAGGACTCTGCCTCACTTCAGTCCTTTTCATGAAGCCTCGGTTCTCTTTAGTACATCCACAGACTCTTCTATTCACTGCATAGGGGGTCTTCTTACTCCAACAAACTTTTACAAGTAGCAGGGATTACTTTTCAGTCTTTTCCCTGCTAAGGAGAGAGAGCAAAAAGGCAGGGGGGAAACAAGCCTCCCCCCTTTCGCACTTTACTTTTCTTGCTGCAGCTTCAGCTGCCAGCTTTGACCTTGGAAGCTCCGTTATCTTTCGGCTGGAATTCTTCCACAGCGGTTTCTGTCCAAGCAGTTCATCTTTTAAACTTCTTTTTTCTTCACTCTCTTACAAAAGAGAAGGGAGGACTTCAGTGCTGCACCTGCTCCCCCCACCCCGGCCCAAGCCAGGGGAGGAGGGAGTCTGGCCCTGTTCGGGCCCGTTACTCCTTTCCCCTACATGGCTGCTGCTACTAATTCCAACTGCGCCAACAACCTTCTCTTCCGTTTTTTTGAAGATGTAATTAGCAAAGGCGTCACTGGACTTTTGATTGGCCTTTTTGTCCGGAAATTACCTGGACAAAACCATCCTCAGCCCCAGGGATGGGCTGATGGGCAAAACCACGACAGTATTAAATGTTTGTTTGCAGCCACTCTCAGTATTGTGTCCATGAAG
>NW_020958550.1:0-1524 GCF_003031625.1 Empidonax traillii | reverse complement strand
ACAGATTTGCAGTGCTGACCATAAAGGCCCTGCTTTGCCATCTGGAGTGTGAGGATGTGGTGGTTTCGATGGAACGCAAGCGTGGCTGGGACACGCTCCTCAGGCCTGACACCCACCACTACGCAGTGGGTCTGCTGGCCAGGTGAGACCCCCTTGTCCCCGCTGCCCCTGTCATTTCTGCCTGTGCACGGGGCACCCCCACAGTGCCTGTGGTCGTGGGCCAGAGGGCCCTGTCAGTGAGGGATGGCTGAGCAGAGTGGAAAAGGCTGGGAGAGGCGGGGGCACAGGAGGAGCTGCTGCCCAAAGTGCACGTGTCCCCTCCAGGGGAAAGACCAGGCCTGTGTGAGTGAGCCCCAGCAGAGGTTTGCCCACCCAGCTCAGGGTTGATGGTGCCTGTTTCCCCCTGCCAGGGAGATGCGCCGTGCCTCGAGCCCCTTGAATTCCTGGATTGCCCCCTGCCTGCTGGAGCTGCTGAGCAGGGAGGAGCCCCGCTGGGAGCTTCCCGCCATGGCCTTCCTTGTGGAGGTGAGCCTGCTGGCGAGCACTGCCTGGCTGAGCTGCCTCCACCTCTCAGCCCTCTGGCAGCTGCAGCTGCCCGGGACGGTGCCGCGCCCTGTGCTGCTGCCTGGGCACAGCCCTGTGCGGGTCCGGGCTCCTGCCGGCCGGGCACCCCGTCACTGCTGCGTGCCTTTCAGGTCCTCGACTGCCTGGACATGACCGAATGGAGTGAGAGCTTCCTGGAGATCCTTGCAAGGCACCTGTGGAGCGAGTGCCCAGAGAGGCGTCGCCTGGCACTCAGAGGCCTCGTGGTGCTCAGCAAGGATCCTGTGATGGTGAGGAGGGGGCAGTTGGCTGAAGCCATGCTGGAATCCTGGGGCTGGGCAATGCAGTCACTTTGGGAGCTGTGGCAGCTGCTCCCAGCTCTGCTGCCTCCCTGTTCAGCTGCCCCAGTCCCTCAGGACAGGCCTTTGGTCTCCGGGCTTCACAGTTGCACCCAGAGCTGCCACGCCCGAGCGGGGTTGGCTCTGCAGCCGTTCCTGGCTTCACAGCACAGCCTTGTGTTCCTCACAGGCTGACAGAGTGTGGACCCTGACAGAAAGCCTGATGGACTTTCTGTGGGATGAAGACAGAGAGCTGATTGTGATGGCTCTCTCTGTATTCATCAATGAAGTCCAGGACAGAGACACCCCAATCTCCACCCCCACTGCCCTGCAGCTGGCTGAGGTGCTGCAGCCACTCTTTGGCTACGTAAGTCTCTGTGCCCCCCACCACAGGCACTGGGTGCTGTCAGGAAACTGTGGCCTGTGCATTTACAGACCTGTGCTCCGGTGAGCCTGGAGCAGCCAGTTCTCAGGTCTTTTCTTCTTCCTTTCCATCAGGACAACATCCACGTGCAACTGCTCTCCATTCACCTCTTCCGAAAGGTGATGGAGCTGGGAGTGGACAAGAGAAAACAACACGTGATCCAGAGCCTGCTGCCACTCTTCTTCTACTGGCAGGATGAGAACCAGCATGTGGCAGAAG
>NW_020958549.1:19836-23947 GCF_003031625.1 Empidonax traillii | reverse complement strand
AGGGTTAGGGTTAGGGTTAGGGTTAGGGTTAGGGTTATGGTTAGGGTTAGGGTTAGGGTGAGGGTGATGGTTAGGGTGAGGGAGAGGGAGAGGGTGAGGGTGAGCGTGAGGGTTATGGTGAGGTTCAGGGTTAGGGTTCAGGTGAGGTTTAGGGTTAGATTTAGAGTGAGGGGTATGATGAGGGTGAGGGTGAGGGTTAGGGTTAGGACTCGGATTAGGGTTAGGGTTAGGTTTTGGGTTAGGTTTCTGGTAAGGGTGAGGTTTAGGGTTCGGGTTCAGGTTTGGGTTAGGTTTAGGGTTTGGGTTAGGGTGAGGGTTCGAGTTAGGGTTCGGGTGAGGTTTAGGGTTAGATTTAGAGTGAGGGTTATGGTGAGGGTGAGGGTTAGGGTGTGGGTGAGGGTTAGGTTTAGGGTAGGGTTAGGGTTCAGTTTAGGGTTAGGGTTCAGGTTAGGGTTTGGTTTAGGGTTATATTTAGGGTGAGGGTGAGGGTTAGGGTGAGGATGAGGTTGGGGTGAGGGTTAGGGTTAGGGTTAGGATGAGGGTGAGGGTTAGGACTCGGGTTAGGGTTCGGTTGAGGTTTAGGGTTTGAATTAGGGTGAGGGTTATTGTGAGGGTGAGGGTTCTGGTTAGGGTTAGGATAGGGTTAGGGTTCAATTTAGCGTTAGGGTTCGGGTTAGGGTTAGGGTTTGGGTCCGGGTTAGAGGTTTGGGTTAGTGTTAGGGTTAGGGTCAGCTTTAGAGTTAGGGGTTGGGGGTTAGGGTTAGAGTTCGGGTTGGGGTTTAGGTTAGGGTTAGGTTTAGAGTTTTTTTTACTTTTATATCTAGGATTCACAACGGGGAAAGATACCTGCCAGTTCAAAGGTGCTTTTCACCTTTGCTCTTTTTGTAGTGCCAAGGGTTGTGCACCAACTTCTCTTGAGAGACTAAGGCTCAGGGCTTTCATTCCTCTTTTGGTGGTCCCAGCATGGGGGTGGCACAGCAGCCAACCACAGCCTCGAGAAAAGCCCCACCAACCCCTCCTCCCTCAATCTGTGCCTCAGTTTCCCCACCCTGAGCAGCTCTTGGGGACGCGAGGGGTGGCATCATCCCGCCCCACCACCACCCTCTTCAAGTTCCTCTCCCCCACTAAGCTAAGGGGGCCCAGCAGACACGACCCCCCAGTCCCTGCACCCCGGGGACATGGGGGGCTCCCCTCAGCCCCCGCTCAGCCCATCAGTCTCAGCCCATGGAGCCGACCTGGTCCTCCTCCATGTCCCGGCAGAGCCAGGGGGGGCGCAGGGCTGGGGACACGGACCCAAGGTTGGGGACACTATGCTGTCACACAGAGGAGGGGACAGGAAGCCAAAGCCCCGCTGCCCTCCTCACTCTTCTGACCTCTCCCACCCTTTTCTCGTCGGTTTAGGGGGGTCCCAGCACTTTTTGGGGTGTACTGGGTGCCATGTTGAAGGGCAGGTGCCCTCCCAAAAGCCCCCAAACATCCTCGGAATCCCCAGTGATGTCACCACTGTCCCTGTGATGTCTCTGGTGTTGCCAATGATGTCACAGCCGTTCAATCCGTGTCATCACAGTCCCTGTGACGCCACCAGACAGTTGTGATGTCACTGGTCTCCAGTGATGTCACCGCTGTCCCATGAGATGTCACCACTGTCCCATGTGATGTCACTGCTGTCCCCAAGGGTGGTCCCCTGTGTCTCCAAAATGTCATTGCTGACTCTGTGATGTCACCTCTGTCCCAAGCGGTAGCACCATGTCCCCGTGATGCCACTGATGTCCCCTGTGATGTCACCAGAGCCCTGGGATGTCACTGGTCTCCTGGGATGTCACCGCTGCCCCCTTCAGCAAAACTGAAGGCAGAGGGCCCAGCTCCCTGCAGCTGTCCTGTATCCCAGGGCCGGAGGCTTGTGCAGGACTTGCAGCCAGCAGGGGAAAGAAAGAGTTTTCCTTTTCTCTCTAAAGCCTCACGTGCAAGAGCTGAACAACAGCACAAGCTCTGTTCCGCTGAGGTCCTCGCTCAGCCAGTCCAGGCAGCGCTCCAGCACAGCCAGTGCCCAGGGAGAATCGCCCAGCCCGGCCTGTTCTCTCTGACAGAGCTCCTGAGCTGGGAAAATGGGGCTGGCAGGTCCAGGCTGGGCTTGCTTGGGCTTTGCTGGGCTGGGCAAGGGCTGGGAGCTGGGAGCATTGGGGCTGCTCCTCCAGTTCCTGCTTTCACCGTGTTCTCCTCCTTTCCTTTCCCACTCCACTGGCAACCCCCACGGAAAATGGGGTTTACAGACAGCCCTGTAAGACCCAGTGGGTTTGTCCCTGTCATCAGGAATCTGCCCTGTGCCAACCCCTGGGGTCGTCTGCACCAGTTCTGGTGGGGAATTGCCTGCGCTTGGCTTGGTTTGACAGGGCAACACGTCCACAGCTCCTCTTCTCCTGGAGGACAGAGAGCTGCTCCAGCGGGACATAGCACCTGACCCTTCTCCTTGGATGAGGCAGAAACATCCCCTTTCTCTTCCCCTTCTCGGGGCGTGGGGCGACAATCGCCCTTGTCAGGGAGCAGCTGCAGGTTCTGCTCCTCCGGTGATCCAACAGCGGCCCCTGCTGACCGGGATTGGAATTGCACCAAAAAGCCAGGAACACCACCTAGTCTCCTTTTTTGAGGCGGAGTTTTGGTACAGGATTATTTGGTCGTTTTTGTGTCTTTTCGTTGCTCTACCAATACACATACAACCTTTAATAAAGGACTGTTATTTTTGCTTTCTCCATACTTTTCACTTGGAGCCTCTTAAGTTTGGATTTACAATTGCTTAAAGGGAGGAGTTTGGTCTTCCTCATAACTTCTCCTTAGGAAAACACTTGTGTTTCATTAAACTGAGACAGATACAAATTCATGCTTTGTTTACAACCCAGAGAGATCTTGCAGGCTCTTTCCATTTGCCTCTGCCCCTCTCCAAGAACTTGTGTGGACACCTTCCCTGCCTGCACCAGGTGATTTCACAAAACTGGGAGGGAGGGTATTTCATGGAGAAGGACTTGGGGGTGTTTTGAGGCCTCTCTAAGCAAATGTTTCCTTCTGGAGAGCTAAAACCAGGACAGGGGGAGGAAGAGCAGAAGCGCAGTTCCTCCAGCAATGGCAGCGCCTCCAGGAATTCCCAGCACATGCCCACAAATCCTCCCGGAGGGGTGAGGCAGACATGAAGGTTCAACGTGAATACCCTGTTTGGCATAACTTAGGTGATGGCTGCATCCCCTCTCCCTTCCCCAGAAGCTGGAGATGCTGCTGTCTGGGAGCAGGAGGTGCCTGTGTGGGGGTTCAGCACCGCTGGCTTGGTGCAAGTCCAAGAAGAGTTTGGACGAGACTCCCGGGCACGTGGTGTGACTCCTGGGGATGGTCCAGTGAAGGCTCAGGAGTTGGACTCGATGATCCTTGTGGGTCCCTTCCAACTTGGAATACTGGGTGTGCTTCTGTGAAGTTCCACAGGGCTGTGTGTGAGCAGAGAGCAGGGGCTGAGCAAAGCAGAGCGGGGCAATGGCAGCACAGCCCTTGAGCACTCCCCCAAGAGGGCTGAGCTCAAAGGGGAGCTCGGGGTGGGGTTGGTCCCACTCAGGTTGGGGGACAGAGACACGGGGACAGCAGGGAGTGCAGGGCAGGGAAAACATCAGAAGGAACTGATGGGCATGGGGATGTCTCCAGGTTGGGCTCTCCCGGTGCTCAGTGGCCCCATCTCTCCAGGACGAGGGTTATGATGGAGGCTCATATAGAGTGTCAGGAGCTGGAAAGTCATCTGGAGAGTCCAAAGGCATGGCCCAGGATAGTGTTATTGTTTTCAGCACTGGAAAATGCCTCAGATCTAGGAGGGGCAGAGTTTCCTCCCAAGGGATTCACATGAGGGGCATAAAGGTCTTCTCCTCTCCCACCTCCAGTCCCACACAGCTCCCTTTACGGAACCTGTCCTTGTACTCCCCATCCCCTGGAGAGCTGCACAAGTGTGTCTCAGATAGGACAGGAGAGTCCAGGGCTGCAGGATGACGCTCTGGTGGTTGCACTGGGAGTGTCAGATTTGGTGCATGCTGTGCCCTTCCCTGGGGCACAGACACAGTTCAGAGACCAGTTGTAAGTGAATTAT
>NW_020958549.1:15441-19570 GCF_003031625.1 Empidonax traillii | reverse complement strand
CCACACAGCTCCCTTTACGGAACCTGTCCTTGTACTCCCCATCCCCTGGAGAGCTGCACAAGTGTGTCTCAGATAGGACAGGAGAGTCCAGGGCTGCAGGATGACGCTCTGGTGGTTGCACTGGGAGTGTCAGATTTGGTGCATGCTGTGCCCTTCCCTGGGGCACAGACACAGTTCAGAGACCAGTTGCAAGTGAATTATTGCAGAACAGATGAACAAAGTTGGGATGTGACTCAGGGTGAAGACAGTGTTCAAAACAACTGCGGCAGAAAAGTGATAGCACCGTCCCTCTCTCCTGCCTGCAATGAGCAGTAACTGGGTAGAGGCACAAGGAGTTTCAGGCCCACAGATTGGACAGGGAGATTTTAAGAAATCGACCAACTGATGGCATCAACAACATCTTCTGGAGTGAGGGATGGAGCAAGAGGACAAAACATTGCAGTTCAGGTGCCTGCAGTATTTCAGGTGCCACCTGCTCAACTCAACCCCAAGCTGCAACCATCGCCAAACCCCTCCCTGAGACAGGGACCGTCCACTTTCAAACACCACCAGAACACAGGGGCTTGAGGTTGCCCTTTATTTTCATTTTCTCACTGACTCTAAAATTTCCTGAAGAATGGAGAATGGTAGAATGGTTTCTCTTGGAAGAGAAAACTCCCTCAGAGATGACAGATGGTGGATCTAGGATTCCCACGGTGTCTCAGTGTGTGCAGAACCTGGGGGAGCTCCAGGCTCTCAGCCTGTGCCTTTCTCCTCCCCGGCAGCAGCTCCCAGGCAGGCACAACCACTGAAGGTCAGTGATTCCCTCCTTCCCACCCAAGGTCCTTCAGCACTGGGCCAAGGCTGCCCAGTTGCCACCACGAGGACATTGGGAGGTTCATCAGCTGGGATCTATCTTGTCATATCCTCCAGTAGATATTGGGGCTCTTGGAGCCCTGTGGATGCAGAGTAGGGTGGGGGCCAAGGGGAACGAGGACATTGCAAGGAGGATTTTGCTCCCAAGGGACAGGCAAACGCGGACCGTGCTCCGGGCTCGCAGTGCCTGCAAATGAAAGCGGGGGCTCTGTATCTTCAGCGACCGCAGTAGGGGGTGAGGCAGGGCCCCCTGTCGACCCAACCCCTCCTAAAAACTAAAAAGTTTTCTGTCTTGACACACTTCCCTTTTCTAGGTGTAGTCTAAAGGAGCAGTGTGGATGGCGGTTGTGTGATGGAGAGTTTTGCTGGTACGTGGAGAGAAGAAGTGCAGTGCTTGGTGTGGTGCTTTGTGGTTTTAAGAGAGAGGGGATACCTAGCTGTGGGTTTTCCTTTTAGGCCATTTGGCATGTGCTGGCTCATCTGTTGGCTCATCTACGGGTATCAAGTCAGATCTGTGGGAACCAAAGAGAAGAAAGGACTCTGCCCGTGCGAGAAGGAAACTGCCAAGCTCTTGTGTTCAGTGCCTAGCAGAATGTCTGCAAGGAGCAGGGCGAAGGCGCCAGTCTTTTGCCCTGCCTTGCTTCCCTTTGTGGCAGCAGCAGAAAGAAGTCTCTGGACTCTGCCAGCCTGCAAGCGCTTCAGAGTACATCTAGCCGAGAAGAACATGCCGTGTGTCTTCAGATGTGTTCAGTGGAAAGGGTTTCGGAGCAGAAAGGGACTGCCAATGCTTAGAAATTTGCAATTAGAGAGGATAGGTCCTGACAAGCATTGTCTCTTGAGACACTTCTCCAGCGGTGCCTTGTACTCAACTCTTTGTAGCCTGAAGCACTTGCATGCTTGCAGAGTCCAGAGAGTTCGCTCTACCGCTGCCGTACAAAAAAGCGGGACATGGCCCATTCGCCCTGCTCCTCGCCACCCTTCAGCTACACACCTGCACACGAGAGCAAAGCGATTTCCTTCTCAAATAGACAGAGTCCCTTCTTCTCTTTCATCCCTTCAACTGTAAACCCTTTCACAGAAAACTGCGCGTTCTCCTCGGCTGCAAGGAGGAAGGGAAAGGCAACAAGGTCTCTTTTTCTGGCTCCTGTCAACTGCATGTGATGAAGCGGACACCAAGGAATCTGCTTGGTTGAAAGGGCTTCAACGCACAAGAACCTGAAAACAAGGCACTACGAGGAAGTGTGCCAAGACAGAAAGTTTTTGGGGTCTACTCTGTTGAATTGCAAACTTCTAAGCATTGGCGGTCTCATTCTGCTTCGAAACTTTTCCACTTGGCACATATGACAAGGCGCTGCACGTTCATCTCAGCTAGACGTACTCTGAAGCGCTTTACAGACAAGCGCTTCCCCTCTAGCCGAGAGTGTCTGCTTCAGCCGACGCAGCATTCACCCTCCTCCTTGCAGCCAAGAAGAACACGTAATTCTCTGTGGTGGGCTGTACAGTCGAAAGGAAGCAAAGGGAAACTCACTCCTAGTCGAATGGAAGTGCCTTGAAGTTTGCAGTTGGAAGGGGAATGAAACTGAAGTCCCTCTTGACAAGCTTCTCTTTTCAGCTGTAGCGCACAAAGAGGATCTCGCCTGTGAGATTGGGAGTTTTGTTCGTATGTAGAGGGAAGATGTTCAATGCTTGGTGTGGTGCTTTGTGGTTTCAAGAGAGAGAGGATACCTAGCTGTGGGTTTTCCTTTTAAGACATTTGGCATGGGCTCCTCTGCTGGCCTCCCTAAGGGTATCAAGTCAGATGTGTGGGACCCAAAGAGAAGAAAGGACTCTGCCTGTGCCTTGCAGAGTAGCTGGGACTGGTCCTGCGGCAAGGCTGTGTTTAGCAGGGCTTTTCCCACAAGGAGGGTTTGGGTAGACTGGGGGCCCTACCACACCCCCTACTGCGGTCGCTGCACCTGTAGAGTTCCCGCTGTCATTTGCAGGCACTGTTAGCCCCGAGCACGGTCCACGTTTGCCTGTCCCTTGGGAGCAAAATCCTCCTTGCAATGTCCTCGTTCCCCTTGGCCCCCACCCTACTCTGCATCCACAGGGCTCCAAGAGCCCCAGTATCTACTGGAAGATATGACCTTAGAGACAAGATAGATCCCAGCTGATGAACCTCCCAATGTCCTCGTGGTGGCAACTGGATAGCCTTGGCCCAGTGCTGAAGGACCTTGGGTGGGAAGGAGGGAATCACTGACCTTCAGTGGTTGTGCCTGCCTGGGAGCTGCTGCCGGGGAGGAGAAAGGCACAGGTAGAGAGCCTGGAGCTCCCCCAGGTTCTGCACACACTGAGACACCGTGGGAATCCCAGATCCACCATCTGTCATCTCTGGGGGAGTTGTCTCTTCCAAGAAAAACCATTCTACTATTCTCCAATCTTCAGGAAATTTTAGAGTCAGTGAGAAAATGAAAATAAAGGGCAACCTCAAGCCCCTGTGCTCTGGTGGTGTTTGAAAGTGGACGGTCCCTGTCTCAGGGAGGGGTTTGGCAATGGTTGCAGCTTGGGGTTGAGTTGAGCAGGTGGCACGTGAAATACTGCAGGCACCTGAACTGCAATTTTTTGTCCTCTTGCTCCATCCCTCACTCCAGAAGAAGATGTTGATGCCGTCAATTGGCAGATTTCTTGAAATCTCCCTGTCCAATCTGTGGGCCTGTGTCGTGGTTTTGCCCCTCAGCCCAACCCTGGGGCTGATGATGGTTTTGTCCAGGTAATTTCCGGACAAAAAGACCAATCAAAAGTCCAGAAATGCCTTTGCTAATTACATCTTCAAGAAAACGGAAGAGAAGGTTGTTGGCGCAGTTGGAATTAGAGCAGCAGCCATGTAGGGGAGAGAAGTAGCGGCCCGAACAGGGCCAGACTCCCTCCTCCCCCGGCTTGGGCCGGGGGGGGGAGCAGGTGTAGCATTGAAGTCCTCCCTTCTCTCTTGTAAGAGAGTGAAGAGAAAAAAAAAGTTTAAAAGACGGACTGCTTTAACAGAAACTGCTGTGGAAGAATTCCAGCCGAAAGATAACGGAGCTTCCAAGGTCGGAGCTGGCAGCCGAAGCTGCAGCAAGAAAAGTAAAGTGCGAAAGGGGGGGAGGCTTGTTTCCCCCCTGCCTTTCTGCTCTCTCTCCTTAGCAGGGAAAAGACTGAAAAGTAAACCTTGCTACTTGTAAAAACTTGTTGAAGTAAGGAGACTTCCCATGCAACTGATAAAGAAGTCTGTGGATGTACCAAAGAGAACCAAGGCTTC
>NW_020958549.1:13511-14800 GCF_003031625.1 Empidonax traillii | reverse complement strand
CTTTCTGCTCTCTCTCCTTAGCAGGGAAAAGACTGAAAAGTAAACCTTGCTACTTGTAAAAACTTGTTGAAGTAAGGAGACTTCCCATGCAACTGATAAAGAAGTCTGTGGATGTACCAAAGAGAACCAAGGCTTCATGAAAAGGACTGAAGTGAGACAGGGTCCTGGTGGAGATTTGCAACCCTGAGGAAAACCTGTGCTGAAGCAGTGATGACTCAGGTGAGATACTAAGATCCGTGCGTGTGTGGATCTATACTGCTGTTGAAGATTTTGTAACTCTGAGAAATCTCATGCTGGAGCGAGATGGCCCATGTGAGATGCTGGAACCCGTGTGTGTGTGGGATCCGTGCTAGACCCATGCCGAGAAGTCTATCAAGGACTGTTCTCCCATGGGGAGGGACCTCCATAGGGAAACAGGGGTGAACTCTTAAACCATTAGCCCCTGTAACCCTGTGGAAGAAGATCCATAGTAAGCAAGTGTCCCCTTGCAAGCCTATGGAAGGAAAACCCTTCAGGACCTGAGTAATCTCCAGCCTTCAGTCTTAGCCCAGGAGGGGGGTAAGCCCAGCCCTGGAAGCTAACACAGAACGAGAGGGAGAGAGAAGAAATTCCAACTGCAATGAAAGTGTGCTGCTGCTGAGAATCTGCTACTAGAAGGAGAAAACTGGAACTCCAAAGATACAGAATGAGACTATTTCTTCTCCTTGGACTGGTATAAAAAGGAAGAAATATTTCTGTAAATATATATAACACTTCAACTTAAGTAGAAATTGCTATAAATATAGTTCTTTAGTTTTAAACTTATTAGTAGGTTTTATTTTACTAGTAATAAATGTTTATACTGTTTTCCCCAAGTCCTGTCTCTTGTCTGCAAATACCTTCTCTCAACTAGTAGTAATTATGTGGGGGGTGGAAAGCCAAATTGACCCAGAGCAAAACCACGACAGCCTGAAACTCCTTGTGCCTCTACCCAGTTACTGCTCATTGCAGGCAGGAGAGAGGGACGGTGCTATCACTTCTCTGCCGCAGTTGTTTTGAACACTGTCTTCACCCTGACTCACATCCCACCTTTGTTCATCTGTTCTGCAATAATTCACTTACAACTGGTCTCTGAACTGTGTCTGTGCCCCAGGGAAGGGCACAGCATGCACCAAATCTGACACTCCCAGTGCAACCACCAGAGCGTCATCCTGCAGCCCTGGACTCTCCTGTCCTATCTGAGACACACTTGTGCAGCTCTCCAGGGGATGGGGAGTACAAGGACAGGTTCCGTAAAGGGAGCTGTGTGG
>NW_020958549.1:9920-13490 GCF_003031625.1 Empidonax traillii | reverse complement strand
TGCAACCACCAGAGCGTCATCCTGCAGCCCTGGACTCTCCTGTCCTATCTGAGACACACTTGTGCAGCTCTCCAGGGGATGGGGAGTACAAGGACAGGTTCCGTAAAGGGAGCTGTGTGGGACTGGAGGTGGGAGAGGAGAAGACCTTTATGCCCCTCATGTGAATCCCTTGAGAGGAAACTCTGCCCCTCCTAGATCTGAGGCATTTTCCAGTGCTGAAAACAATAACACTATCCTGGGCCATGCCTTTGGACTCTCCAGATGACTTTCCAGCTCCTGACACTCTATATGAGCCCCCATCATCACCCTCGTCCTGGAGAGATGGGGCCACTGAGCACCGGGAGAGCCCAACCTGGAGACACCCTCATGCCCATCAGTTCCTTCTGATGTTTTCCCTGTCCTGCACTCCCTGCTGTCCCCGTGTCTCTGTCCCCCAACCTGAGTGGGACCAACCCCACCCCGAGCTCCGCCTTGAGCTCAGCCCGCTTGGGGCAGTGCTCAAGAGCTGTGCTGCCATTGCCCTGCTCTGCTTTGCTCAGCCCCTGCTCTCTGCTCACACACAGCCCTGTGGAACTTCACAGAAGCACACCCAGTATTCCAAGTTGGAAGGGACCCACAAGGATCATCGAGTCCAACTCCTGAGCCTTCACTGGACCATCCCCCAGAGTCACACCACGTGCCCGGGAGTATCGTCCAAACGCTTGTTGGACTTGCACCAAGCCAGCGGTGCTGAACCCCCACACAGGCACCTCCTGCTCCCAGACAGCAGCATCTCCAGCTTCTGGGGAAGGGAGAGGGGATGCAACCATCACCTAAGTTATGCCAAACAGGGTATTCACATCGAACCTTCATGTCTGCCTCACCCCTCCGGGAGGATTTGTGGGCATGTGCTGGGAATTCCTGGAGGCGCTGCCATTGCTGGAGGAACTGCGTTTCTGCTCTTCCTCCCCCTGTCCTGGTTTTACCTCTCCAGAAGGAAACATTTGCTTCGAGAGACCTCAAAACACCCCCAAGTCCTTCTCCATGAAATACCCTCCCTCCCAGTTTTGTGAAATCACCTGGTGCAGGCAGGGAAGGTGTCCACACAAGTTCTCGGAGAGGGGCAGAGGCAAATGGAAAGAGCCTGCAAGATCTCTCTGGGTTGTAAACAAAGCATGAATTTGTATCTCTCTCAGTTTAATGAAACACAAGTGTTTTCCTAAGGAGAAGTTATGAGGAAGACCAAACTCCTCCCTTTAAGCAATTGTAAATCCAAACTTAAGAGGCTCCAAGTGAAAAGTATGGAGAAAGCAAAAATAACAGCCCTTTATTAAAGGTTGTATGTGTATTGGTAGAACAACGAAAAGACACAAAAACGACCAAATAATCCTGTACCAAAACTCCGCCTCAAAAAAGGAGTGTGTGTGGCATTTCTGGCTTTTTGGCGCAATTCCAATCCCGGTCAGCAGGGGCCGCTGTTGGATCACCGGAGGAGCAGAGCCTGCAGCTGCTCCCTGACAAGGGCGATTGTCGCCCCACGCCCCGAGAAGGGGAAGAGAAAGGGGATGTTTCTGCCTCATCCAAGGACAAGGGTCAAGGTGATATGTCCTCCTGGAGAAGCTCTCTGTCCTCCAGGAGAAGAGGAGCTGTGGACGTGTTGCCCTGCCAAGCCAAGCCAAGCGCAGGCAATTCCCCACCAGAACTGGTGCAGACGACCCCAGGGGTTGGCACAGGGCAGATTCCTGACGACAGGGACAAACCCACTGGGTCTTACAGGGCTGTCTGTAAACCCCATTTTCCGTGGGGGTTGCCAGTGGAGTGGGAAAGGAAAGGAGGAGAACACGGTGAAAGCAGGAACTGGAGGAGCAGCCCCAATGCTCCCAGCTCCCAGCCCTTGCCCAGCCCAGCAAAGTCCAAGCAAGCCCAGCCTGGACCTGCCAGCCCCATTTTCCCAGCTCAGGAGCTCTGTCAGAGAAAACAGGCCGGGCTGGGCGATTCTCCCTGGGCACTGGCTGTGCTGGAGCGCTGCCTGGGCTGGCTGAGGGAGGACCTCACCGGAACAGAGGTTGTGCTGCTGTTCAGCTCTTGCACGCGAGGCTTTAGAGGGAAAAGGAAAGCTCTTTCTTTGCCCTGCTGGCTGCAAGCCCTGCACAAGCCTCCAGCCCTGGGATACAGGAGAGCTGCAGGGAGCTGGGCCCTCTGCCTTCAGTTTTGTTGAAGGGGGCAGCAGTGACATCCCAGGAGACCAGTGACATCACAGGGGACATCAGTGGCATCACGGGGACATGGTGCTACCGCTTGGGACAGAGGTGACATCATAGAGACAGCAGTGACATTTTGGGGACACAGGGGACCACCCTTGGGGACAGCAGTGACATCACATGGGACAGTGGTGACATCTCATAGGACAGCGGTGACATCACTGGAGACCAGTGACATCACAACTGTCTGGCGATGTCACAGGGACTGTGATGACACAGATTGAACGGCTGTGACATCATTGGCAACACCAGAGACATCACAGGGACAGGGGTGACATCACTGGGGATGGTGGGGATGTTTGGGGGCTTTTGGGAGGGCACCTGCCCTTCAACATGGCACCCAGTACACCCCAAAAGGTGCTGGGATCCCCCTAAACCGACAGGAAAAGGGTGGGAGAGGTCAGAAGAGTGAGGAGGGCAGCGGGGCTTTGGTTTCCTGTCCCCTCCTCTGTGTGACAGCATCGTGTCCCCAACCTCGGGTCCGTGTCCCCAGCCCTAAGCCCCCCTGGCTCTGCTGGGACATGGAGGAGGACCAGGTCGGCTCCATGGGCTGAGACTGATGGGTTGAGCAGGGGTTGAGGGGAGCCCCCCATGTCCCTGGGGTTCAGGGACTGGGGGGTCGTGTCTGCTGGGCCCCCTAGCTTGGTGGAGGGGAGGAACTCGAGGGGGCATCATGTCTGTAGTCTTAAGAATCTTCAGTAAGAATGCTGAAGTTTGGGGGTTTTGTCCCATTTTTTCACCAGTTCCCTTGTAGCTTTGTTGAAATTTGTAAAGGTAAAAATTGCTAAACAATTATTTAAAATTGTTAAGTTCTTAAATGCATCTGCATACATTCAATTGTTATAACTTTTTTGTTTGAGTAATGTAAATAGAGTCTTCGAGAATTCCTATTTTTTATTAATTAATACATGTAAATATTCTGTTATCCCAGAAAACTGTATACAATGTCAGCAAAAATACAGAGTTAGCTGCTTGTAAATCCCAGCTGCCTAAGAGACTGAGTTTAAACTAAAGATGATTTTTCTAACCAATATTATTTGAGAAACAGGTTTGAAAAACCATGAAACCTATTTCCCACAGAGATGAGTGTACTGCAAAAAATCATCATTAAGCCTTTAGCTTTGAGAGAAACTGTGAAATCACCTGACTCACATCTGTTTCTGCCACGACAGCCACTTCAAACTGACTGAACTATTAATACCAAAACTGCAAGCCTTTTAACAAAGTTAAAGAGCAACTAGAAGAAGTGGCTAGACAAGAGTTGAAAACTGCCTACACCTCAGCAACCAGAGACAACCTGAACTAACCAATTTACACTCACTTCTTGCCG
>NW_020958549.1:8879-9899 GCF_003031625.1 Empidonax traillii | reverse complement strand
TAGGAGCTGTTGACATCAACAAACTGCTTTCTATTACAAACCAAATGTAGTTGTATAATCTGCCCTTTATCCCATTTTTAACCTTACAGGTTTCTAGCTCAGTGAAAAGTAAGACCCTCTCAGCTCCCTGAAACCCCCATTTAGAGTCCAGCCTAGAGCCTGTGAATGACAGATATCCTTTGATCTGAATTCCTCTAATAAGTTTAATTTTTCCAAATTTTTCCAAACACATATCTTCTACAAAGCATTTCAATTCATTTAAGGAAAATTGTAATCAGCAAGACTTCCTTGAAATGTTTTTCTCTGCAAGAACTGCCTTTAACTATGTGTTGATAAAACGTTGATAAGAGAGAGACATTTCAAAAACACCTTTATAATATGTTTTAAAAGTTTTCAACTCCCTTGTGTTACTGATTTTTTAAGCTAAAAATTTCTAATGCTGACTTTATTGCAAGTTTTATTCAATTTTCTGAAGAGACATGCATACCATCATGTCTGTAGTCTTAAGAATCTTCAGTAAGAATGCTGAAGTTTGGGGGTTTTGTCCCATTTTTTCACCAGTTCCCTTGCAGCTTTGTTGGAATTTGTAAAGGTAAAAATTGCTAAACAATTATTTAAAATTTGTTAAGTTCTTAAATGCATCTGCATACATTCGATTGTTATAACTTTTTTGTTTGAGCAATGTAAATAGAGTCTTCGAGAATTCCTATTTTTTATTAATTAATACATGCAAAAATTCTGTTATCCCAGAAAAGTGTATACAATGTCAGCAAAAATACAGTTAGCTGCTTGTAAATCCCAGCTGCCTAAGAGACTGAGTGTAAACTAAAGATGATTTTTCTAACCAATATTATTTGAGAAACAGGTTTGAAAAACACTCCAGAAAAAATTCAGAAGACCAAACCATGAAACCTATTTCCCACAGAGATGAGTGTACTGCAAAAAATCATCATTAAGCCTTTAGCTTTGAGAGAAACTGTGAAATTACCTGACTCACATCTGTTTCTGCCACGACAGCCA
>NW_020958549.1:7724-8858 GCF_003031625.1 Empidonax traillii | reverse complement strand
GAGACAACCTGAACTAACCAATTTACACTCACTTCTTGCCGAGGACACTGAATTTCAAACTGAATTATCTGATTGTAACCTGTGGATTCATTTTTGTAGGTACGGACTATTGGCACAAATCACGCATTGCTGCCAGTCACAAACCACTCACAGAACCCACGTGTTAATTTAACTATTCCACAACTTAAGAAGTCTTAAAAGCTGCAAAGACAAGTAATGTTCTAATTTGCTGGTTTTCAAAAGCTGAAACAATTCTGGCAGGTTGAAACACATCATACTACAGACATCTGGCATCGATCTCTAAAGATTGCAACATTACACTTAGCATGAAGTAATATGAATCTCTTCAACAGAATTATTTTCAAAATATTGTGTGAATTTTAATGACTTCTATTTTCTTTTAGTGACTGCTGCAGAGAAACTTCTATATATACCTAATGATAGTGATATACCTAATATAGATGTGTAGAAATTCTTATTCAGTAATTACACTGTTGAGTGGACAAGCCCATGATGACTTATTGTGCAAGTTCATTTAATCCATACTAATACAATATCCCTTCAGTTCTATCATGATGTAAATTATGAGTCACTAAATTCAAAAAGTGAAACACCATTTATACTAGTTTACAGCTCTTACAGCATGTTGATAAAAGATGTGCAAAAATGTAACATTAAATAATGTGCCAATAGGATAACATAACCCTAATTTTTACAGAAGAATAGAAATTACTTTATAAAATACTTCATTCCATACGGAATTTCGATGCCCTTTTCAATCAATGTTAAGAATAAATGTAAGGATAATTCTTAGAATAGAAAAATAGCTGGAAGTGGCTTCAAGACTTAATTTCAGTAAGCTCAGACATGTTTGCAACTATCTCAGAAAATAAATAAAGTTTTTAAGTACTAGCATTACATAGAAAAATAGAGTCCATGTGACTTGAGCATTCCACTTTAAGAAATTTTCACAAGAATAACTGCTTCTGATTAACTTTGTTTTATAGTACAAAACGTGGCACAGTAATGTTCAATTAGAAACAGAAACTTTGACTTATTTACCTTTGGTTTTAGCCTACAGAGACCAACCATGGGATTGGTGTCCAGTGAAGTTCACCCTCTGTATAGAGGAAC
>NW_020958549.1:0-6674 GCF_003031625.1 Empidonax traillii | reverse complement strand
GTGGTACTTATGAAACAAATTAAGTGCATTTCAGTTAGAAATTTCAAGTGTGCAGCATTGCTTTCTTGTGTTCTTTTAGTTTGAATGACATTGTTTCTGTCCTATTGCGTAGAAAACTCAAATTACTACAAGATGCAGAAATGCAAATGTTACTTGCCAGTATTATATCTTTGAATTCATTAACTTTAGTGTTCAAAACAAAAAAGGGGGAAAGAGAATATGCATAAACAGGTGCTGGATCAGAACAGATCTCATTTAGGTCTGTTAAGCCTTTCTATTCCTTATATCAATTCCCCTTCAAAACAGGTGCAGTTGTTGAACATGAACACCAGAAATGACAGACTGTGAAGCACACGACCACTTACGACTTAAAATCTAAAATGTGTGGATAAAATGCAAAGATGTTATAAAATCTCTAGCTATGTGTGAGTGAAGTGTGACTGAGCTGGCTGCCTACTGAGAGAATGAAAAAAAGGAGCTGTATGAGTGAGAGAAGCTGTGTGAACATACATGAGTGTGGACTTAAAAATACCTTATACTTCATATGCCTTGAATAGATTATACTGACACTACAAACACTTCCTCTGCTACATCACCCTAATAGGGGACAGCTGAGAACAAAGCATTCCTCCCCTAACCCTTTTTTCTTGAAGTAAATGTGAGTTTTCCCCAGTTATATATAGACTCTCAGATCAATAAATTTTTTTGCTCTACCCAGTTGCACTCTATCCTTAGGTAAATAAAGTCATTGTTTAAAAAAGTTTTTGGTTTTACACAGTCTCACTAAAACCCTTAGGAAAATAAAGTTTAAGATTCTTTCCAAGTTACCCCCAAGATGACAAAAAGAAAGTCTTAAGTAAATACTGGCTGCAATTTGCAGGCCCATAAAGGCAATGCAGTTAATAAAGTTACTACGTTAAATGAGAAATGTTATGTTAAAAAAAGAGTTAACTGAAAGGTTTTGGAATTGCATTATCCTGTATCTTGTTGTAATAAAAAGGGGGGAGATGAAGGTTTCGGGGTTTCAGGAGAAGTGCCAGCAGAGCAATCAGGGAAATGAAGTCTGCGGGACTCGGGTGCACATGAGCAGTGAAGAACCTTGGCAGGATTGGTTGAGAGGGTTACCTGTTGGGACGTGTTACAATTCAAAACTACTACTGAAGCCTTTGTTCTCTGTCAATAAAGCATTCTGTTACACACCATATCGGAGTCTCTTCGACCATACAGACTACTTATTTATTATATTAATAACATTACAACAGTTCTTTCCACATCTTGGCTTTGGGAAAGGTTAGGGAAGGTTGGGAAAGATGTTTAGAGGGTGGTTTTCCTTGAGGTGTTGAACATGGGGGCAGGTCTATCTTCACAATTCCCAAGAGAAGAGATGGCAGAAAGCTGCCCTGCAGGTTGTATTTGAAGGAACAGGAAAAGAGACTGAGGGTAAGGGATTTCTTTCCTGGAGGGCAGGGCTGTTGTTCACTTGCAGGAGCCCCGCGCTGGAATTGCCAGCGCGACTCCCAAAATTGAACATGGATGAAGATTCCTGCCACGCAAAAGGTGGCAGGACAGAAAGCTCTTGCTGCCCATGGAGTGCCCAAGGTGGCCCACCAACTGCACCTGAAACCTGAAGGATTTCTTTCCTGAGGGAAAGGTCGTGACATCACAAAGGGGCCCATGGATGGAGCTGCATTTCAGGGTTTTGGGGCATTGGTTTTTTGGTTGCCAGGGGCTTTTCCAGAATGGAGAGAATGGGCTGTGACATCACAAAGCAGCCTTTGGCACACAGATGGGGTTGAACTGTCACATGGTGAGGGCTCGTTTTTTTGGTATCCACGGGCTATTCCAGACTGGACAGGATAGGCTGTGACATAACAAAAGGGCTCAAAGCACATGGGTGGGTCTGACTGTGCTGGTGGGGGGTGTTGGTTCTTTGGTGTCCAGGGCCTATTCTGGAATGGAGAGGATAGGTCATGACAAGCAGTGCCTGTCAGAATTGCAAAGACAGACCCACAAGAGTCTGACATGGGGGAGATTCTCTGCTCTGCCCTGCACACCCCAGTGCTGGGGTCAAAACTCAGCCTCTCCACTTCCCTCTCCTAAGGGACTTGTTCTTAGACATCCCTTCCCTACGCTCATTTCAAAAGCCCTCCTGGCAATTCCCAAGCCTGTACCTGGCTCTCATCCCTTCTCTGGCTCAGAGACCTCCACTTATCGTGCAGAGAGCTGGGCCTGTCCATCCACCTTCCAAAAGCACGTCCCTTGGGCTGGCTCAGGGGTTCCTGCAGTCCCTGGGTTCTTCTCTTCATCAGCTCCAAGAAAGGAAACCAAAATCAATGCACGACTTGAGCAGCACATCGGCCAAACCCCAACCATTCCCACACTCACCATCTCAGTCCAATTGTGGGGTTTTGTTGTTTGGTTAACATATCCTTGAGTGTTTGATGAGCACGCTCTAGCACTGCTTGACCAGTGGGGGAGTGGGGGATCCCTGTGACATGGGAGATGCCCCACATGTTGGAAAACTCTTTGAAAGAGTGAGAAGTGTATGCTGGGCTGTTATCTGTTTTTATCGTTTTGGGGATGACAAGGACTGATATTGCAGATAGAAGGTGTTTGTTGACATCTTGGGCCTTCTCTCCTGCATGTGCTGCTGCTGCAATGGCACCAGGACATGTGTCAGTGGACACATGGATGTATTTTAATTTTCCAAATGGTGAATAATGCGTTATGCCCGACTGCCAGATGTCAAGTGGGTTAATTCCACGAGGGTTTACCCCCTCAGATGGTAGGAGTGAGCCTCTGCCAGTCGAGGTACACAGAAATAATTGCTCTGGTTTGAGATAGAGTAAGGTGGAATGTTCTTTTGAGGGATTTTGCATTTTGGTGAAAAAAGCTGTGGGACAGCTTTGCTTTTTCAAAATTGTTTGGTAACACTGCAGTTTGTGCCAGATGCTCTGTATTAGCAATTTGGCCTGCAACATGATTTCCTGCTGCAATGGGCCCTGGGAGAGCGGTATGAGAGCAGATATGGATGATATGGAATTTATGTTTACGATTCCCGATATCATGAACTAATGATTTGAACAAATGAGTTCATTGCAATGGGAGATATCTTTTATGTATAAATTCTCGATTTGTTGGACTGCTCCAATGACAGAGGCTGAATCAGAAACAATGTTTAAATGCAGTGGAAATAGCTGAAATGCAGGTATGACTGCAGAGAGCTCTGCTATCTGAGAGGAACCTCTTACCTTGTGTGTGTCATATACCCATTTTCCTGCTCTGAGCCAGGTGACTGCTGCGTTAGACGTTCTGCCAGAACCATCTGTGAGCACAGTTCTAGCACTTGTTTGTGGAATAGGAGAATAATTGTGTGTTAGCTCTGGCTGAGTAAGGGCCAGCAGCTGTAAAAAGAAATAGACAGAAGGTGAACTGAAAACTGAGCCCTGTAATCAGCAATGGCTAACTGAAAATCAGAACTATAAATCTGCAATTGAGTTATTTGAACAGTAGACAGAGGAACAAGGATAACATCTGGATCTCTCCCCAAGAGCTCCCAAAGCCATAATCTGCTTTTGTGGCAGACTTTGGAGAGCATCTCAGGATATGCAGTAATGGGTTTGGAAAACTGGAAGCTTAAAAAAACCCATTCCCATAACAGAAAGTCTTTGCCTTTTACATCTAATTGTCCTATTACAGCATAAGGTTGTTTGATACCTTTAAAAATTACTACAACAACAGGTACCCCACACACTTTTCTTTTACTCTGACAGGAACTCAGTCTTTGATTTATTTCCTTTAGTACTGCCAAGGCTGCCGGTGTTAAGCATTGAGGGCAGGTTAAGTCTGCCTCCCCTTTCAGGAGCTGAAAGAGCAGTTTCAGGGTGTCTGTTGTTACACCTAACAGAGGCCTAACCCAATTGACTAAGCCCAGTAGCGACTGCAAATCATTTAAGGTGTGGATGTCTGTGGGCAAAGTAACAGTCTGGGGCTGAATAGTGGTGTTATTAATTTGAAATCCAAGGTATTTCCATGGAACAGTCACTTGTCCTTTCCCCAGTGCAATTTCAGACCATGAGTCAATAGTGCAGTTTTCACAGACAAATGCACTTGCAGGAGTTGTCCCTCGGATTGCGCTGCCAGCAAGAGATCGTCCCTGGAGTGAGATACGATGGTATCGGGACACTGTCGATGGATTGGTGATAACACGTCTGAAACGACTCTTTGGCAAACGGAGGGGCTGTTCCTCCTTCCTGTGGGAGGACTGTCCAGTGATAGCGCTGAGATGGTTCTGCTGCGTTGATGGAAGGCACTGTAAACGTGAACCTACGAGAGCCTTTAGGGTTTAATGCAATGTTAAAGAAACGATCTTTTATAACAATAGGAACAATAGGCCACGTTGAAGGTATCACTGTAGTGTTGGAAGCCCTGGCTGGAGAGCCCCCATCAGCTCTATTATTTCATGGAGTTCTCTTAAATCCTGTAGCAGTCTGCACTTCCCATTGGACTTCTGTGTGGTAAAAATGGGGAAATTCCAGGGACTATCAGTTAGTACGTAATGTCCCTTTGCGAGTTATTCATGTACTCGTAGGTTGATTTGCTGCAATTTCTCTCCCTTTAGGGGCCACTGGGACACCCAGAATGGCCGTCAGAGAGCCACGTGAGGGCAGGAGATTGAGGCTCACCAGTGGCCTAGAAACTAAATTTGAGGTAGTTGGTTGGACTCCCCGTTGTCCTATCATATCTCTGCCCCAGAGTGTCACTGGGATATTAAGGCCATAGGGCTTTGCTGAGGCAGTTTTACCTTCTGGTCCTTCAGTCAGTAAAGTGGGGACACTTTAGAGCGGTGTCTGGGCTCCTCCTACCCCTTTGATGTCGATGCAGGGCTCCGTAGGGCTCCATTCCTTCGGCCAGTCGCTCTCTGCAAAGATCGTGACGTCTGCTCCTGTGTCTGTAAGACCTTGAACTGGAGCACACTGGTGAGTGTTGGGAAAAAATACCCTGCAGGTCAGCACTGGCTGATGGAGTAAAACGGACTGTGACCACTGGACCATCAACACGGAGTCCAAAGTGTCCCCCCCTACAGCAGTGGGGGTTAAAATGGCAATGGGTGTTTCTGTGTCTTGCTCCACGGGTGGAAATAGAGCTTTTCCAGTCACTCCTAATGCCTTAGGGTTGTCTACAGTCACTGATTGTGGGATAACTGTTAACCCTGTATTATTAGATGGAGCAGTACCAGTTAAAATGTATTTTCCAGCAGGTACTGGAAGGTTATTTGTTGGTCTCAGGAGAACTGTTTGGTAGTTGTCACTGCTTATTGTGAGTTGGTGAGGAGATGCCAACTCCACCCTAGAGACACTTGCTCTGGGTCTCTGTCCAGGAGTGAGGGGAGCAGCTGGGTGTGCTTGACTTGTGGGGCATTTTTTATCATCTCTGCCCTTCGTGCTCAGCTCCCCATTTCCCGAAATCGAGGCCAGACTTTGTGCAGCTTTCAGTGAAAGCGGCCTCCCCTCTCTGTCCAAGAGTGATCTACACTCACTGGCCCAGGGCAATCCCTTTTGGCATGGGGGACACAGGCTGGGTGGTACTGTAGGGGCTCTTCTTTTCAGCTGAGGGCAATCCCTTTTACAATGTCCTGTTTGTGTGCAGTGGTGACACGGAGCCTCCTTCTGTTGTGGTTGCACTGCCAGGACTTCAGTTAGTGGGGATTTGTTGTAAGTGTTGTATCTTAAATTGTTACACACCTTAACCACATCCATTGGAGTGGGATCTTTGAGGGACCTTAATATTTGTTGACAGTCATTGTTTGCTCTATTGACAATTTTAGAAACAGTGCATCTTGAGCCTCTGGATTCATTTTTAACTGAGTGTTTTTGTATTGAAATAAGATACTTTTGGATGTGATGGAGTCTCTGGAAGTGTTCAGATGGCATGTGCATATGGCACTCTGAGATGTGGTTTAGGGGTCATTATTGTGGTGTTTGCTGACAGTTCAAACAGAAGACCTTGAAGGTCTCTTCTGTCATCACAGTTTCCAGGTTTGTGCTCTAACAAGATCTTTTCTCAGTTGGATCCCTCAGTGGGACCCATTAACACTACAAGAAACTTTAGAGTTTGTATCTCACTTTGGTTTCTCAAGAGGTTCCTGCAACTCTCCTCAGGGTCTGATGTTCAGGGACTCATCCCCAAAGCCCCTGAGGCTGATGAAATGCCTGGGGCTGTTGCTGTGCTGCTGAGCTGGGCTGGGCTCCTGGCACACAGGGAGCTCCTGGTAACCAAGAACAGCTTCCAGAAAAAAGAGAGCTCTGCTGGTGAGCAGCTCCTCTGCACAGCCCAGCAGGGCTGAGGGCACTGCCTGCAGCACCCAGGGCACAGGAGAGAAGGCAGAGAGATGAGAGGCAGCCTGGGCTGGGAGGGGACTGAGCTCTCACTGCAGGAGAAACCTTCCCAGGATTTGAATGAAGAATTCTCTGGTTGGAGGACACTGAAACTTCCCTTCCTGCAGGGATCTCCTAAAGCTGCCACATCCCACAGCTTGTAGGATCTTTCAGAAGGGCTCTCCCAGTGCCTGCAGGGCAGAGGAAGTGGCCCTATGGCAGAGCAGGGCAGGAGCTGCAGGCAGCAAGGGCAGGCAGGAGAAGGGAGCAGGAGGTGAAAGGGATCCTGGGCTGGGA
>NW_020958548.1:17582-19212 GCF_003031625.1 Empidonax traillii | reverse complement strand
AAAGAAAAAGTGGAAAGAAAAAGTGGAAAGAAAAAGTGGAAAGAAAAAGTGGAAAGAAAAATTAAAAGGAAAAATGAAAAAGGAAAAGGGACAAAAGAAAAATTAAAAAAAAAAGAAAAAGGAAACAAGGAAAAAATGAAAAAAAAAGAATATGAAAAAAGAAAAATGAGAAAACAGGAAAGAAAAAACAACAAAAAAATTTTAAAAAGAAGAAAAATCAAAAAAGAAAAATAAAAAAGAAAAAATAAAAAAAGAAAAATTTAAAAGGAAAAAATAAAAGGCAAAAGTTAAAGAGGAAAAGGAAAAGGGAAAAAGGAAAAGGGAAAAGTGAAAAATGAAAAAAAAAATGAAAAATGAAAAGAGAAATTGAAATGAAAAAGGAAAAATAAGAAAGGAAAAGTGAAAAAGGAAAAAAAAACGAAATAAATGAAAAAATTAAATAAATGAAATAAATAAAAATTCTACATAATTTTTGCTTAAGAAAATAAAAGTAGGTCATTGTCTGTCAGACGTATTTTCCAAGGAATGCTGTCTTGGCCATAACTCCAGCAGGAGCTGAGGATCCCCAGGCCCTGCTGTGATGACACCCCAAACACACCCTCATTTCCTCCCAGGACAGCACTGGGGCACTTTCCCTTTCCACCTGACAAGGAGATAACTTGACATTTGGCCACTGAGGACATTCAGCCTCTCCCAGGGCTGGGCTGAACACGGAGCTCCAGCGTTCCCCTGGAATTCCTGGATTTCCATAAAGCTGCTCCGCATTTCTGATCGGCACCAATGCCCTGAAGGAGGGAGGGAGGGAGGAGCCCCTCACTGCCTGCAGTGATGAGACAGGAGATTCCATCCCGGCTGAATCAACCATTCTGTTTCAAGTCAATACTCAAATTTGTAGCCTTTTGTTCCAAGGAAGATGTCAAATACTCAAAGAAGACATCATTAAATAAAAGGAGTGATAATTGCCTGCCTCTTTTAAAGAAGGGAAAATAGTTGACCCTGCATATAAATTTTCCCTCAAGGAATCCATTAGTCTCTTTTATGTTCGTTAGCACAGTTGGTCGTAATGATTCAGAGAATAAATGAACTAATGGCTTAAAGCTTGAGCTGGGCTGACAGACCTGAAAGGGCTGGAAAATTCATAAATAACTGCTTTGCTTCCTCTGCTCTCCAATGCTACCTCGACTTTTAGTGTGGAATGGTTCGGGTTGGAAGGGAATTTCAAGATAATCCAGTGCCACCCCCTGCCATGGGCAGGGACACCTTCCACCAGCACAGGCTGCTCCAAGCCCTGTCCAACCCAAACTTGGACGCTTCCAAGGGGGCTGCTGTCAGAGTTGGATGAATTCCTCAGGATCCCAGATTCAAGTGGCATCAGCTCAACTGGAGAAAGCAGAATAACTCAACAGGCACCACAATCCTGGTCCCAAATGAACGGAGCTCACTCAGAGTCACACTCGGTGTCGTTTCAGGCACTGAGCACTTTGCACAGGGGCTTCCCAGAAATCTGGGATTGAGCTCAGGCATGAGCTGGGGGGGTTCACCTGGAGAAGAGAAGGATTCAGGGACACCTGAGAGCCCCTTGCAGGGCCTAAAGGGGCTCCAGGAGAGCTGGAGAGGGACTGGGGACAAG
>NW_020958548.1:14565-17561 GCF_003031625.1 Empidonax traillii | reverse complement strand
TTTCTTCAGCTCAGGTGAAGTAGAAAGAGGAAAACCACGAGCTTGTTCCCTGCCAGCAAATCCTCCCTGGGAACTGCTGAGAGGAGGAGGAGGAGGAGGAGGAAACCTCAGGAAAACAGCAATAAATGGGTATAAACAAGCCATTTTTCCCACGCTGTGACTGAGGCACAAACAAGGAGACCTGGAATACCAGGAGACTGGGGAGGGAGGTGACCAAAACAGGCACTGAGCAGAGGCTGGTGGTGTCCTCTGGATGTGAAAAAACATCCCAGTTTGGAGCTGCCTTTGTGGCAGAACAGCAGGAATCCACGTGGAGAGCTGAGCTGACAACGATCAGTGCACTCCCAGGGGGAAAAGGATCCTCAGGGAGGAGAGTCAGGGCTCAGCAGGGAACCTGGTGGAGAGAGAACTGGTGGGACAAAGGGACTAAAGAGAAAAACGGCAGCAAAACTGCAGGAGAAGAGCATTCTCAAGGTAAGGAGAGCTCCCCACGTGGATAATGCCAATTCAGGAACTGCAGCAGCTGTTAAAACACGCATTAAAATAGGTGTTAAATATCTATATTTAAAAATATTGATTAAATATTTAAATATATATTATATATAAAGGCATAATGCTTAAAAATCTGTATGAAAACATACACTGGGTTGGCAAACCCACATTTCAGAGAGTCACAGAACACACTGGGTTGGAAGGGACCAACCCTTAGCCCTGAGTGTTTGCAGTTCCAGGCTGTGCCATTCCAGTCTTCCAGGCAGAAACTAAACACACTGGCCAGGGCAAAGTGTAATGATTCATTCCTTGAGAGGAATAAAGTTGATGTTTTGCTGAGAACCTTCTCAAACCTTCACCCACCCCCTGTCCTTCCCAGAGCACGCCCAGGTTTGCCAGAGCTGGTGCCAAGGCAGGAGCTGGTGGATGTGCTTTGGGCATGGAATGTGGTGGGTCCCAGGGGATCCCACCCTCAGGCAGCAGCTGAGGAGCAGCAGAGCTCTGAACCCAAGATTCCAAACTCAGGATCCACGAAGATTTCATGGTTTGGAAAGCGCTGGGAATGCGTTTGAGCCCCTGCTGGGAAGGGTGGCATTTCTCACCCCATGGGCACTGCTCTGGGTGCAGGCACTGCACGGGTTTGGAGGAGAATTGCTGCAAAATAGCATTCAATCGTCTAAAACAAGCAATCCCCGGGGCCTTGAGCTGCTGAGGACAATGTTTCGAGCTCGGGCACGACGCAAAGCACGGGGATTTATTGCAGAAAGGTCCTTCAGAGCACCAGCGAGGAGCTCTCTGACTTCTGCTGCCCACAGCTCTGCTGGGAGACGAGGGATTAGTGATGCAATTTATACCCCAAGAAAAATGCCACGAGTATTAATTTCTCAGGGCTGCAGTGGCACATCACAAATTATTAGAGCCCACACTTAATAAATCTGGAAGAACAGTGTCTGCTACGTCAGAGGACAATGATATTGCAATTGGGGAGGAATTTCTGTGTGTGGTCTCTCCAGGACAGAGACCTGCATCAGGCTGGAACGTTTATGGATCAGTTTGCACATCTTGTTTCTTGCAGTAAATAAAATTCCCATCTCCAGGTATGAGTCTCTTCTCTCCCGCTCTCAGATTCTGATGTTTCTCTTCTGGTCCTTTCAGCTGCCCCAGTGCACCCTGACACCACACTCCTCATATCATGGAGTCATGGAAAACTGCCTGGGAAAATTCTGGAATCCTGGAATGGTTTGGCTTGGAAGGGACCTCAAAGCCCATCTCATTGTACCCCCTGGGCAGGGACACCTTCCACCAGCCCAGGCTGCTCCAGCCTGGCCTTGGACACTTCCAGGGATCCAGGGGCAGCCACAGCTTCTCTGGGCAACCTGTGCCAGGGCCTGCCCACCCTCCCAGCCAGCAATTCCTTCCCAAAATCCCATCTATCCCTGCCCTCTGGCAGTGGCAAACCATTCCTGTGTCCCGTCCCTCCAGACCCATGTAAATAGTCCCTCTCCATCATTTTCTTCTTGGTTCTTCAGCCATGAGAAAACGTTCAACAAAATTAACCAGTTTTCTACTTTTCCAGGACCTCTTTAGTCTTGCCCAGGACACTAGCACAGTTTCTAACAGGGACACCAGCACAGTTACTGACAGGGACACCAGCACAGTTTCTAACAGGGACACCAGCACAGTTACTGACAGGGACACCAGCACAGTTACTGACAGTGCTGGCAATCAAAGCCACTGGTCACTCATGTCTGAAGCAAAAAGGATTTGGGGATTGAAAAATAAAACTTCCCTTCTTACCTTCAGCGTCAGACCATTGTCATCCTCCATCCCCCAGGAGAAAATAATGACACCAGAGGGAATTTCAGCTGGCTGAGAACCACAAGCTCATTAAAAGGGGGAAGAGCAGTCCAGGAGTGTCCTGACCACTATAAATAAACCGTAATTATGCAGAACGTGCCTTGCATTAGAATCCTGCCAGGTTACAAAGAGCTGCTGAACTCTGGGAAGACACATCTTCTGAGGGAGACAAAACCCACCAGAGCCATGATGATAAAACCTGGGAAATGCTATCCTTGTCTTTTTAATGGGACCAGGGAACTTGAGAAGCAAATGTAGAAATAATCCCTTGGGGGAGGCAGAGTATCACAGAGGGAGAAAGGAGCAACCTGTATTGCATATTTCTCACCCAAAAGTCTGGCAGACTCACCTTCTGTCTGTCTTGACAAGAATTCTTGGTTTTGAGGAAAACCTTTCCTCTCTTCTCTCCTCTCTTCTCCCTCCTCCTCTCTTCCCTCCTGTCCTTATTCCCTCCCCTTCCCAAAACACCAGTAGAACATCAACATCCAAATTTCCAAAAAGTGGAAAGAAAAAGTGGAAAGAAAAAGTGGAAAGAAAAAGTGGAAAGAAAAAGTGGAAAGAAAAAGTGGAAAGAAAAAGTGGAAAGAAAAAGTGGAAAGAAAAAGTGGAAAGAAAAAGTGGAAAGAAAAAGTGGAAAGAAAAAGTGG
>NW_020958548.1:5719-12484 GCF_003031625.1 Empidonax traillii | reverse complement strand
CACTCGGTGTCGTTTCAGGCACTGAGCACTTTGCACAGGGGCTTCCCAGAAATCTGGGATTGAGCTCAGGCATGAGCTGGGGGGGTTCACCTGGAGAAGAGAAGGATTCAGGGACACCTGAGAGCCCCTTGCAGGGCCTAAAGGGGCTCCAGGAGAGCTGGAGAGGGACTGGGGACAAGGCATGGAGGGACAGGACACAGGGAATGGCTTCAGACTGGTTTAGCTTGGATACTGGGAAGGGATTGCTGGCTGGGAGGGTGGGGAGGGGCTGGAAGGGATTTCCCAGAGAAGCTGTGGCTGCCCCTGGATCCCTGGAAGTGTCCAAGGCAAACAGGGATATCCTGTGGGGAGGAGGTTGCCCCTCAGCGATGGAGTTGGCAGTAGGGTCAGATCACACATTGCCCTCTCAGTCTGTGAACTGCAGAATCGTGGAATATCCTGAGCTGGAAGGGACCCCCAAGGACCACCCAGTCCAACCCCTGTCCCTGCCCTGGACACCCCAACACTCCCCCCTGTCCCTCAGAGCGTTGTCCAAACCCTCCTGGAGCTCTGGCAGCCTTGGGGCCGTGCCCACTGCCCTGGGGAGCCTGTTCAGTGCCAACCACCCTCTGGGGGAAGAACCTTTCCCTGAGATCCCACCTGACCCTGCCCTGGCACAGCTCCTGCACTTCCTCTGAGTCCTTCCACCGGTCACGAGAGAGAATTCCTCAAGTCAGGAATATTTTACGGCACCAACAACCTGCCCCTGGCACTGCAGAGCTTCGGTAGCTGCAGAAGTGCAGGTGGTAACAACAATAACAGTAATAATCATAGTGATAACAGTAATAATCATATAAATTACAACAAAGCTGACACTCTTCCCTCTGGATTCACGCCAACAGAACTGAAAAAAAACGAGCCAGCAAGGTGAAAAAGCCAAATTTCCCCTCATCCAACATTGTTAGCCGGGCCCCGAGAGACTGCAACAGTAATTAAATAAGCTATAAATTCACTCCACCACATTAGCAGTGCACAAATATTTGTAGAGCCCGTGTTCTGGAATGCTGGAGGTGAGGAGCTCAGCACTGGAGCACAGTCATCCCCCTGCCCCCTCTTTTTTAGCTTGGAAGGAAAAGGGGAGGAATAAATTATGCACTTACTGGGTGTTTGTTAATGGCTTTTCTTTTCCTCCTGAATATGGATTATTTATGTCTGGTAAAGAACAGCACAACCCAGGCTGGCCCTCAGCCTGCTCTCCTCGAGCAGGAAAAGGCAAGGTCATGCTGCAGAGGATGTGTTTCATCCGGAGTGCCTTCCCAGGTTAATTCCAGGCTAATTCCCCCACCAGAAGCTCATGGAAATTTAACAATCAATTTAGTACTGGAAACGCGAATTTGGGGTTGGTTCCTTCTGGTTTTGTTTTATTTGGTTTGGGTTCAGCTTTTTTTTTAACTGAAGGAGGATTTTTGCTGTTTCAAGCCCAGCAGCAGTTTTGCAGCAACAATAAATAAATAAATAGCTAAAGAAACGAATAGAGCCCAGGGAAGCTCTGGCTCTGTTCCACAGCAGTTTTAGCTCCCTTCACCAGCTCCACCTCACCTGAAAGCACCAAGTGGAGCAGGAAATCGAGTGCTGGACATTATAATTAATGATAATAACTATAGAAGATAATCAGTGACTACATGGATTATAACTAATAACTATAACTACATAAGAATATGTGAATTACATATGATTAAAATTAATAACATAAACTATATGACAAATAATGGATTATCCCTAAGAGCTATAAGTACATGAGAATATATGAATTACATATGATTATAATTAATAACAATAACTATATAAGTCAAAAAATTACTATATAGATTACAACTAATAAAAATACATAAGAATATATGAATTCTATGTGAATTATACCTAATAATAAGATAAATAATGACTATATGGATTATAAACAGTAACTACATATAAGAATAAATGAATTCTATGTGAATTATAATTAATAACTATGTAAGACAAATAATGACTATGTGGATTACAACCAATAACTACATAAGAATATATGATTTCTATGTAAATTATAACTATAGAAGATAAATAATAACTAAATGGATTATAACTAATAACTCCATAAGAATATATGAATTACCTATGATTATAACTAATAACAATAGCTATATAAGATAAATAATGACTATATGGGTTATAACTAATGACTATACATAAGAATATATGAATTACATATTAACTGTAAGTAATAACTATATAAGATAAATAATGACTACATTGATTATATTTCTCATACCTTTGAGAGCTCATGGGAGAATCAGCTCTGAAGAGTTTGAACGCTGGGAATAAGCTGACAGACGAAGCCAGATCAGATGGTTTCCCAAATAAAGCTTAACAAGGAGCCTTTAAGAAGCTGGAGAACCCAAGCACCACAAAGTTCCCAGCAGCTTTACAGGATGGATAAGGCTGGTGCACAGCTGAGCATGAAATAACTCCGTGTAATATAATTAGGGTGTAATGAGGAAACAATGGCTCAAAATGAAAGGAGCAAAGGAGAGGGAGTGTTCAGTATCAGTTGTGGTATTAACAGGGCTCTCAGCCATAATAATCTGCCCAAATATAACCTGGGCAAAGAAAAGCTTCTAGGAAATCAGTAGAAAATAATCGCAGAAATTTCAAGTGCACATGTGAAAGAGTGGGGCAAATGATCCTAAACCCCAAAAACCTTAAAAAAAAAAAACACACAAGTTGAAAATATCAGGCTCAGCAGACAGGTTAATTCATTTCTTCTAAGCTGTCTCTATAAAGAGAACTTCTTTGTGGGGAGCAGGGACAGCCCCCAGGGAATGGCTGGAGCTGTGCCAGGGCAGGCTCAGGTGGGATCTCAGGACAAGGCTCTTCCCCCAGAGGGTGGTTGGCACTGAACAGGCTCCCCAGGGCAGTGGGCACGGCCCCAAGGCTGCCAGAGCTCCAGGAGGGTTTGGATGATCCCTCAGGCACAGGGGGGATTGTTGGGGTGTCCTGGATGATCCTTGGGGGTCCCTTCCAACACAACCATCACCTGCATCAAACATCAACCTGGAGATCACAAAGGCTTTGGAAGTGAAGTTTAAGAGGAGGCAAAACAACGTGAACATTTGTAAGAGTGGAAAGAGACCTTGGGTGGAAAGAGGTAAAACCCTCTTTGATGCCCCCAGAGGAGGCTCAGGTGCCACCACAGGGTGTGCCAGGACCTTCTGTGGGACCCCAGGAGGGGGTTGGACAATGGGTTTGCACCGGGGCTGTGTGTGGAGTTCCAGCTCCCTGGGGTTAAAGCCCCGTGTTCAGGAGGTTGTAGGAATTTATCCCCCTTTTCTGAGTGTCCAGCACCGGGTCTCTTACCTGTGATATCTCTGGTATCGATCCCACATGTGCAGCTCCCTGATTGCCAGTTAATTAAGCGCTGTTAATAAATCAATAAACCACTTTAGCCCTGATTTGGTTGGAACTACGTGAGCCAGGCAGTTTTCCCCCTGCAGCAGTGGCTGGAACTCCTCTAAATCAGAGCAAAGAGAGGGATGGGAGGGGGGAAAACTCTGCCTCACCCACAGTTTGTTGTAGATGTTGGTCTAAAAACTCCTAATTCAGCCAAAAACTGGAGCAGTGATGGACAGACAAGCAGGGACTCCCAATCTGCACGTTTCCTACCAGGATGAGGAGCATCATTTAACAGGAATATTCCAGAGTTATATGTTAAAAATCAAGAAATGAGAATAAAAAAACTCAACTTCATCCATTGAAAAGCTTGGAGGGAGCCTGGGAAATGCCTTCTACAGTTTAGAGTGATGATAGAGCCAAGATGGGAAGGAGAAGACAAGAGGTCTGATAATGGACCAGAAGTGTCTTCTGGGAGGCCAAGGGAAGGGAAAAATAAAACTAAAAAAACAAGAACAACAACAACAAAAACAAAACCCCTCAAACTAACTAAAGAAATAAACCCCAAGAAAATCCCCCCCCAAAAAAAACCCCCCAAAAAAAACGTGAAAAACACACAAAAAAGGGGGGGAAGTTGCCATAGCAACCAGCACCACTTTTGCCAGGGAAAGGGAGAAAAGAATCGAAGATAAGAAAGAAGTAATCAGAGCAGCTTAAGGAATATAAAAAACAATAGGAATTGTTTATGAATTATATATAAGCCTGCTAAGAACTCTTATAAATCAATTCAGAGAAAAAGAGAAACGTTGAATGCATTTAAAGAAAAGATATTATTTGCATTCCAACACTTCCCTATAAATTATGGATCTTTCTGTTTGGGAAACAACTCTGTGAAGCAAGTTGACTTCATGGAAGTCCAAATATTTAGATATAACTCCAAGTCCTGCTGCTTAAAACGGCACAGGAGGGGCAACCAGCAGTGTGGGAGAGTGGGCAGAGACACTTCAGTTCTCATGTAGATATTCCAAATGCCCTTCAAAGGTCATGGAATGGCTTGGGTTGAGAATGACCTTCTAAACCACCTCATCCCACCCCCTGCCATGGGCAGGGACACCTTCCACCAGCCCAGGGTGTTCCAACCTGGCCTTGGACACTTCCAGGGATCCAGGGGCAGCCACAGCTTCTCTGCCCAACCTGTGCCAGGGCCTGCCCACCCTCCCAGCCAGCAATTCCTTCCCAATCTCCCATCTAACATCCCTCTGGCAGTGGGAAGCCATTCCCTGTGTCCTGTCCCTCCATCCCCTGGCAATGGTCTCTCTCCATCTTTCCTGGAGCTCCTTCAGGTCCTGGAAGGCCACAATTTGTCACCCCAAAGCTTCTCCTCTCCAGGCTGGACAATCCCAGCTCTCTCCCCTCTCCTCCCAGCAGAGCTGCTCCATCCTCTGACCATCCTGGAGCCTCCTCTGGACTCTCTCCAGCAGCTTCATGTCCTTCCTGTGCTGTGGAGAGGCTGAATCAGCCTGAAAAGGAGCTTGTCCTAAAAGGAGAATATTTTCTGGCACAAGGCAGAGTCACCTCGAGACACGAATTGTCAGCAGTGGAAAAAAGCACTAAATATTCTGTGCAATGAGCTCTGGGCAGGAGCTTGGACTGAGTGACCCACTGTTGTCCCTCTTCCCAAGGACTCGATGATCCCAGTGGGTCCCCTCCAACACAAAATATTCCAGGATTCTCTGTCTCCCCCTGACTCTGTGGGCACAAGTTTTCCCACCCTCTCCCCTTCAATGTGACCAGGAGTGGTGAAGAGGACAAGGATGAAGTTCCCAACAGATGTTATTTCCCAGCAAATTCCTGCATGGAACGATCAGAGTGGTTAATTAAGGGCGTGGCAGGGTTTGGGCCTCCCTTGGGCACGAAGGTTTGGCCCAGGGGGGATCTCTGAGTCTCAACCACCAGGAGGGGAGGGAGATCCTTGAAATGCCACTTTGGGCCCCCCAAAGTGACCCCAGGGGGTTCCAGATGCTCAAGTGCTGTGCAAACCCTCTCCCTGTCCCTCAGTCTCTTCCCTAAAACGTGACAGGGAACGTTGTGTTGTTTTCCATCACAGCAATGGATGTGCTGCGTGCCAGATGGATATAAACTGCACAATCAATATTTCATATTTTCATACAAAACCTACCAGAAAAACGCAGCAGAACACAGCAGTGCTCACACGAGGGTGGCAATTCTGGTAAATACATCAATTAAGTGAATTGGTTTTCGCTGTAGGAAGTTCTGCTTTCCCCCCAGACAGCCTGAACACCAAATTTTCCCACCCCAGGGACATGGGAAATAACCCAGGGAGAAAGAACTTCTACAAAGGAAGGCTCCATGTTGAGCAAAGGGTGGATTTTCAAGACAACAACCACCTTAAAGTGCATCCCCCCCTTACTTCTCACTAATTTCACATTAATTTTCACACATTTCACTTAATGGAGCCATTTCAAAAATAACGTGGGGAGGGGGGGAAAGAGTGACAGGGGGAGTAAAGCACTTTATAATTTCTTTGCAGGCTTCACCACAAAGCATTTGATGAAACAGAGGCAATTCATTAGTCAGGATGTGGCAACTGGGATGCTATTAAATAATAAAATGTCCTTACATAATCTGGAAAGTTCCCTAAATGTTCTGCTGCCTCAATCCAGCTTGCCACGAAAATTGCCAGCGATGGAACTATTTCAATTTAAAGTCAATAGAAATGACACCTCCATCTTCTTGATTCAACCCATAGAGGGGAAAAGAAGTAATTAGGAAGAGAGTTCCTATCAATATTTACTTGGAAACAAAGTGTTTCAGAGATTAACAAGAAGAATCTCTGGTTTTTTCCGCAGGCATTTCAGTGACTGATGTTCAGCAGAGAGGCAGAGATGTCAGCCTGCTCTGACATAATTGCAGGGTAAAAGACCCAAATATTCCAATTCATTAAGTAAATGATGAAAGAAAACAGGAAGGGGGGGAAAAAAAAGGAGAATAAAGGACTTCAAGAGTGAATAAAGAAAATAAACCCAAAACCAGATTATCACATCGACATTAGAGTCAGAGAACTTGATAAATCACAATTAAAGGCACCCACAGAGCACCAGGGAGTAACTCCTTGATGTCTCCACAGGAACAGGGAATGAGGCTCATGGAAGCACAGCCTGGGCTCCAAAGGGACCCTGTTTTCCCATGGGATACCCAGTGCAGGTCTGGTTTGGATTTCCCAGCGAGTCTCCCAAACTCCACCAGCATTCAGTAAATTATTCGATTTAAGGCCTCCAGGAGGGTTTGGAAAACGCTCTGAGGGACAGGAGGGGATTGTTGGGGTGTCCTGGGTAGGGC
>NW_020958548.1:0-4689 GCF_003031625.1 Empidonax traillii | reverse complement strand
GGGCTCCAAAGGGACCCTGTTTTCCCATGGGATACCCAGTGCAGGTCTGGTTTGGATTTCCCAGCGAGTCTCCCAAACTCCACCAGCATTCAGTAAATTATTCGATTTAAGGCCTCCAGGAGGGTTTGGAAAACGCTCTGAGGGACAGGAGGGGATTGTTGGGGTGTCCTGGGTAGGGCCAGGGGTTGGGCTGGATGGTCCTTGGGGTCCCTTCCAGCTCAGGCTATTTCATGATTCTATTTACACCCTCAAATCAATAAACCATTAATAATCAAGAATTTAGGTGCATGCATTGAGAAGTACCCAAAGGGGTGGGTTTTTTCTAGAACTTTGCACCTGTTGCAGGTCCCAGAACTCCAAGGAGGGTGAGCAGAGCTGGGGTTTTTGGACTGAAGGCCCTTGGTAAGTCCAGCTCAATCTTCAGCCTGGCTTTGGCTCCCTTTGCCAGAGAAACACAAAGTATTTGAGGAGGTGTTTGCAGCTCTAAAGCAGGTTGGTTCTGGGCAGAGCGTTCACAGGGGTTGTTCTGAGAGCACAAAAACCAACTTGGCCAAGGCATTAATTAAATTTTAAAACCTAAATCAAGTTTGTTTGGTTCATAAATACAATGTCTAGTCAGAAGGAGACAAAATGTAGGTTATCACTGCTCGAAGTTTGGAGAGTACAAGATCATTGCTTTTAAAATAAAGTCATTTTTAGGGCAACTTCACCTTGGAGAGGAAAAAATCAGAAATCTGATATTCTTAAGCAGCCAGGCAGGGACTGTCAGACCACACAAACTACCAAAAATTTCTGCCTGTGTCATTAAGGACTCAGATATTAAATATAAAAGGAAAACAAAAGCTCCCAGCACGTCCCAACCAGAGATTTGCAAGTGATTACTGGGAGTGTTTTGCTGTCAGACCACAGGGATAATCCCAAACATCTTGGCTTTGGGCTGTAATGGCTTATTTAATGCAGGAATTGTGCTTCAAAATTGGTCCAATTTTGGGAAACTTAAGGTATTGAAATTTAAACAAGATAGTTAAGTTTAAGACTGCAAACTGCCAACCTGGAGTGACTCAAATATTCACTTTAAATGCCAATATTTCTATTCAAATTCTGATTTATTTTTAGAGCATCCCACAAGGAGCATCCATTTCAATTCAAATGAAGGGATGACAAACAAAATTTGGATGAGTGGTCAAGGAAGGAAATCCCAGGAGTGGCTCCTCAAATATTCAGGGTGGGACTGAGGGAGGGTTTTACTTTTTGTTCATCATTAATTCTTTATGACTCTGAGGAAAGGGGCCCAAAGCCTGAAAAAAAAGAAAGATAGAGTAGACCTTCAATTTCCATAAATAATTGTTCAGCTTGGATGGTTCCAAATACCTTTAGATCAGCAAAAAATCCAAGGATTTTTAAGAGCTGATGGGCCCACTAGTCTCTCTAAGTGTCCCACTGGCCTTGGAAATGCTCCCTGTTCATTTTTCTTGGAGTAATAGAGATTTTTTCCCCACAGGAAAGAGCCACCTGGATTTACACTGAAGGAAAAAAACCCTGTTTCCATTCCTGGGCCATAAATCCTCCGGGATTTGGCCGTTGAATCCGTTAATAATTTCATGGGATGATTTATTCCCAAATCTAAGAGCTCTGAGCAAAGCTCTGGAAAAGAGGACAGGAAAATCATCTTAAAGGACCTGGCTGGGAAATCCAGGTGGAATTCTTCCCTAAAAATAATAGCATACAATCATTAAGGTTGGGAAAGCCCTCTGAGATCATCCAATCCAAACAACTGCTGGCTTAAAAGAAATAAAGGGGGAAAAAAATAAACCTAAAAGATAGAATTCACCTGGTACCTGGTCCTAAATACATGGAAAGCCAAGAAAACAGTGGGTATCCAGGAGTGCTGCTCAGGATGCCTTTGGAAAGCATGGAAAAAGCTGGAAAACTGAGCAAGGGCATCAATCTGCCCGAGGGATGAGCCATGAACTGCCAGGTCCCAGAGACTGAGGCCCAAGGGGACATTATTCCAGGGAATTATCCACTTGATCCTATGGAAAGTTTGGCAGGATTGAGCAGTTCAGCTGCATTTTCCATGGGATTTCAAAGTGGAGTGTAAAGGTGTCGATGGGATTCCAAAGGCTCAGCCAGAGCTGGAACAATGAGAGTTTACATGAGTTTTTTCACTGGATTAACCAAGATGGGGAGGAACATGAGCAATGCATGCAGCACAGGCATCAGCATAAATAAAATAAGAAATAAAATAACAAATAACAATAAATAATGTAAAAAATAAAATCAGAACTAAAATAACAAAGAACAATAAACAATGTAGTAAATAAAATAAGGAATAACAATAAATAAAATAATAAATAAATAAAATAAAAAAACATTTCCAGAGATGGTTTCTTACAAGGTCTTGTCTCCTTTAAGGTTAATTAAAAGAACCTTAATCTTTAAATATATAATATATTATAGTATTATTATATCTTGACATATTTTATGTTATATAATAATCTATTATAATTCATAGATTAAAGGAGTATTTAAAAACATTGAATACCTTCTGACTAATGTCTATAGCTCAAAACAAACCTCAAAATTTAGGCTGGTTCTCAACAGGATCCTGTTCCTTCAGGGACTAAAACTCAAGTTTATTAGAAAAATAAATACCCCACTTAAAAACTGAAACAAAACATGTACTTGTAGCAACGAAATTAAACTCCACTACATACAGCAGGAGCAGGAAGATTAGTTGTCCAAATAATTTATCATCCTAAATTTAAAAAAATTAGTAAAATCTCTGTCCAATAGAGAAAATGCATTTAATGTGCTGGCTGGGGGTGGAATGGATGCCCTGGGGGTGAGAAGGTTTTCCTTGGGAATGACAGAGTGAGGAACTCAGACTCAGGGAATATTTGGAGTGCCCAGGAATCATGGAATTATCCTGCACAATAATCCCAGTCCTGAGCTCTGGGAGGCTGAGTGAAGGTGTTCAGGAGGGGAGCTCAGCAAGAGGAACCAGCTCCTTTGGGTTTGTTGGCTCTGGGAGGAGGACAGAGCACAGAGTCCTGGGATCAGGGGATTGGGAAGGCTGGGAAAGCCCTGTAGGATCACCAGGTTCAACCATCAACCCACCAGCACCATCTCACCTCTAAACCACGTCCTCAGGAGCCACAGCCACGTGGCTCTGGGACACCTCCAGGGCTGGGCACTCCAAACCTCCCTGGGCAGCCCCTGCCAGGGCCTGACCACCCTTTCCAGCCACAAATTCCTGCTGCTGTCCCACCTGAGCCTCCTCTGGCACAGCTGGAGGTTCTTTCCTCTTGTCCTGTGGAAAAATGCACAGAAAGACACCCAGAAAAGTGATTTTCCAGGTTTCTAAAAGCCTGAGTTACACCAGGAACGCACTGGGAATGCATTGGGAATGCAGCACACGTTGCCTGACAATATCCCTGCCTTTAACCACATCACAAATAAAGAACCCTGCCTGATTACTCACTTGAAAAATACACTTGTGCTGCGAGGGCAGCGTCTGCTCCGAGGAAAAATTCATACACTTTAAGTGCAGATTAAATTCTTAGATCACCTGGATCATAACCTGAATGTCACAGCCCATTAAACTTCCCTATGGCAATCCCTGTATCCGCTCTCCTGGCAGCAGGGAAGTGGAAATCTTTCATTCTTTACCACAGGATGAGTCCTGTGCCACGGGAGACCCAGACTCCGTGGATTCACAGGCAGGGAGCTGAAGGGATGACCTGCACCAGGCCGGGCAGGAAGCTGGAAAAAAAACCACAACAACCTCTGTCAGTTCCACCTCCTCAAAAAACTCCAATTTATCCTGGAAGTGGGAACATCTGGAGGCATCTGGGAGGAGCAGCACCAAGCCCACCCCATCCACCTCCAGCTGGGCCAAATCTGGGCTGCTCCAACTTCCCCCAGGAAAATACAGGGAGGAGTGGGAGCAGCTGTGTCTGGAGGGGAATTCCTTCCTGGCACCTGAAAGCGATTGCCTGAAGCCACAAGACAGGAGATTTAATTTTAAACTAAATTTTTCCATGGTCAGAGAATTTCTTTTCCCTCCTCTCTTGCTCGTGGATGCAGGTGGAAGGTTGTGCAGAATCCCAGACCCCAAAGACAAAGAGGATCATGGAGACTGAATGTAGGATTTAAACAGAATCACAGAATGATTTGGGATGGATTTGGGCTGTGGTAGCTACTCTGTGCAGTTTAAAAGTCATGGAATCATGGTCTGGGTTGGAAGAGATCCTAAAGTTATCCAGTGCCACCCTCTGCCATGGGCAGGGACACCTTCCACCAGCCCAGGGTGCTCCAACCTGGCCTTGAACACTTCCAGGGATCCAGGGGCAGCCACAGCTTCTCTGGGCAACCTGTGCCAGGGCCTGCCCACCCTCCCAGCCAGCAATTCCTTCCCAATATCCCATCCATCCCTGCCCTCTGGCAGTGGGAAGCCATTCCCTGTGTCCTGTCCCTCCATGCCCTGTCAATGGTCTCTCTCCATCTTTCCTGGAGCTCCTTCAGGTCCTGGAAGGCCACAATTTGTCACCCCAAAGCTTCTCCTCTCCAGGCTGGACAATCCCAGCTCTCTCCCCTCTCCTCCCAGCAGAGCTGCTCCATCCTCTGACCATCCTGGAGCCTCCTCTGGACTCTCTCCAGCAGCTCCTTGTCCTTCCTTGTCCTTCC
>NW_020958547.1:11913-13508 GCF_003031625.1 Empidonax traillii | reverse complement strand
CTGGTCTGGACAGTAAATTAGGAATGTTGTCTCATGGAATCAGGGGACCATTGTGACACTGCCCAGAGCCTTTGTCTGCCTGCACTCCTGGCCTGCAAGGATCTGCTCTCAGGAGTCCCTGGGGAGGCTTTGTCAGTGCCTGCCCTCAGTGGGGCCCAGCAATGCTTCAAGGCACTGGGAGTTTGGCTTCTGACTTCTTAAGCAACTTCTTCCATCTTCTCTCAGTAGCTGAGGACAATGGACTTGTCTCTAAACATGCTGTGGGGCTCATTAAAATAAAGAAAACCAAATTATTTTTTTTTCTTTAATTGTCTTTGTGTCTTCAACTCTTCAACAACTAATTGGAGTTGTTTTGTAGTTTAGCTGATGAGGAAGATTTTAAAGTGGAAGTCACAAAAATATAATTTTCTGTGAAAAGGAGTGATTTACACAGAGCCGTGGGATGGAAGAGGGTCAGAGTGCAAAGGATTTGAACAGAAAGATAAGGGGGCAAAAGAGATTAACAGCATGTAATCATTGACCAACTTAACAGGTAGCAATTTATTCAATATAATTTTTGCAATTGAACAGTGACTGAATTATAGATTCCCAATAACAACACTCACACCACAGTCAATTCACATCCACACCCAGGCAGAGATGTGTGGACACTTCAAGGTCTGGGTGTGTAAAGGTCCCTCTCCAAAAGTCTCCCGGTCGTCAGTGAAACCCTCCCACACATCCCTTCTGTTCCAGGAGGCCCTGCAGGGTCACAATTGACCCCTTATTCCATGAATTTCTTGGGCTGCAGCATCAAAGGGATGACTGAGGGGTTATCAAGCATTGGTACAGAATGTCCAGGGAAGTGGTTGAGTCCCCACAGAATCACAGAATTGTTAAGGTAGGAAAAGATCTCTGAGATCATGGAGTGCAACCATTAACCCAACACTGGCATCTTCACCACTGAACCGTGTCCCCAAGTGCCACAGCTCAGTGTTTTCTGAACACTTCCAGGGATGGTGACTGTAAGATTCCAGGTTTCAGTTTTGAGCTCCTCAAAGGGGTTTTCCTTTAAAAAATATACAAGGCATCAAAAATATCCATCCTCCAGATATTTGAAAATGGACTTCAGTTCTCTAAGTACCTTGAGGGAGCACAGTGGAAAAGATGCAACACACTTTTGAGCTCTCAGGAGGTCAAAAAACACACTTTTACTGGTAAACTTTAGAAAAGAAGGGAGCTTGGCAAAAGGTGAAAGGGCAACATTCCACCAGAATAGAGCATTCCCCAAAGCATTGACTGAGCACAGGCCAACCCAGAAAAGTCAGCAAAAACCCAACCCATCCAGTTTTAAGTTTCCTAAAATATTATGGGAGACTGAGAGAATAAGAAGAAGGAAGGAAAGAGAGAGAAGTGCAGCTCCCACTCGCAGTCTGGTGCCAGTGCAGCTTCCCCGTGCCCACATGGAGGGTCCAACCATGCAGGGTTTGATTTGCTCTGCCCCCTGTGCCCACCCCCCAGGGGGGACTTGTGGCCCACTGGCCACTCTGGGGCTCCAGGAGGGTGAGGGGCAGAGCTGCTGGTGTGCTGGAGCCAGTGTGGGGCTGGGTTAGGGG
>NW_020958547.1:8015-9791 GCF_003031625.1 Empidonax traillii | reverse complement strand
TCTGTGCTGACTTCAGGAAGCCTTTGAGCCCATCTGCCACAGCATCTCCTGGACAAACTGGCTGCTCATGGCCTGGACGAGGGAACTGTTTGCTGGGGGAAAAACTGGCTGATGGCCCAGGGAGTGGTGGGGGATGGAACGAAATCCAGGTGGGGTTGGTCACTAGTGGGGTTCCCAAGGGCTCAGAGTTGGGGCTGGTCCTGTTTATCATCATCACTGCTGATCTGGCAAGAATGATGAGGAGCAGCTGAGGGAACTGGGGTTCTTTGGTCTGCAGAAGAGGAGGCTCAGGGAGCACCTCATCATTCTCTACAGTGACCTGAAAGGAGATTTCAATGGGGAAGGGGGGTCGGTCTCTTCTAAAAAGGCTTTAGTGAGAGCAAGAGAGGAATTGGCCTTGAGTTGCCTTGGGTGATGTTCACGTCAGATAATTTAAAATTCTTTTTTGCACTGAAGGAGTGTTTATGTGTTGCAACAAGTAGCCCAGGGAGGTGGTGGAGTCTCTGGAAGTGTTCAGATGACATCTGGATATGGCACTTTGGGATATGGTTTAGGGGTGATTATGGTAATGCTGATGGACAGTTTGACTAGAAGATCTTGAAGGTCTCTTCCAACCTTGGTGATTGTGTGATTCTCTGACCTGTCATCAGAGTTTCCAGGTTTGTGCTCTTACACAGTCCCGAGGATGTTTTCTCAGCTGGGTTCCTCAGTGGGACCCATTAACACCACAAGAAACTTTCCAGTTTGAATCTCACTTTGGTTTCTCGAAAAGTTCCTGCAACTCTCCTCAGGGTCTGATGTTCAGAGACTCATCCGAAAAGCCCCCAAGGGTGATGAAATGCCTGGGGCTGTTGCTGTGCTGCTGAGCTGAGCAGGAACCTCTTTTAACTCATTTAATGAAAATTGTAATAAGCAAAACTTCCTTGATTTTTTTTTTTCCCTACAAGAGCTGCCTTTAGCTATGTGTTTATGTTGATAAGAGACAAACATTTCAACAATGCCTTGTTAATAAATTTTAAAAAATTTTAATTCTTATGCAGCTTTTTTTTTAAATTACTAATGGTAAAAATTGCTAAACGTTGTTTAAAAATATTAAGTTCTTAAATGCATCTACATAAGTTTACCTGTATAACTATAATTTTTAAGTCATATAGGTATCATCTTTAGGAATTTTTTTTTTAATAATTAATACATACAAATCTTATTTTGTCCTAGAAAAAGTGTACTCAATATCAACAAAAAATCATCATTAAGCCTTCAGCTCCCAAAAGCTGTGAAATTACCTAACTCACATCTGTTTCTGCCACAATAATCACTTTAAACTGACTGAACTATTAATAACAAAATTACAAGCTTTTTGATAAAGATAAAGAGCAACTAGAAGCAACTAGAAGGAGCAAGTAAACAAAAGTGGAAGGCTGCCTACACCTCAGCACCCAGAGACGACTTTGAGTGACCAGCTTAGACTGACTTCTCACAGAAGACACTGCATTTCAAGCTGTGTTAACAAATCATAATAATGAGTTATCTATTCATTTTTCTAAGCACAAACTCAGAAATGCAGACGTTACTTACCAATATTATATCTTTGAATTTATTAACTTTCAGTGTTTGAAACAAAAAAAGGGGCAAAGAAAATATGCATGCGCATAAGCAGGTGCTGGATCAAAACATATCTTGTTTAATTTTTTAAACCTATTTATTCCTTATACTAATTTCTTTTTTAAACAAGTCCATTTGTTGAACTTGAATACCAGAAATGACAAACTGACAAGC
>NW_020958547.1:0-1579 GCF_003031625.1 Empidonax traillii | reverse complement strand
CAGTCACCAGATGAGAAAGACCTGAACAAGTTGATGCCGATATCCAGTGATAAAACAGCCCAGAGCAGAGAACCAGCCCTAAAACCAGAACTGTGATTGTGACCAAAGGGCCAAGGATCAGAACTGAGCTGATGCTGATCAAGACAATTGCTCCAAAGGAAAAACATAGACAGTTCCACAAAGTCCCAGGGTCCTTTTGATCCCATGAGGTTCCACAGTGTCACCTGTTCCCTTTGGTTCCAGGAGGCCCCAGTGGATTCCAATGGCCCCTGGACTCCAGGAGATTCCACAGTGTCCTGGGCTTCCCTTGCCTCCCTGAGTTTTGGCAGTGTCTGGGGTCCCTTTGTTCCCAGGAGGTTCCTTTGTTTCCATCAGGCCCTGCCACGTCCCAGACTCCCTTTGGTTCCAGCAGGTGCTGCAGGGTCACAGTGTGCCCTTTATTCCATGAGGTTCCACCATGTCCCAGGGTTCCATGATCTGTGCCAGGAGTTCCTGGACAGAGAAACTTCTTGGCAATGGAGTTATTAGGAAAAAAGGATGGGCTGTGGGGATTAGTGTCAGGGCATAGCCTGGGAAGTGCCCTGACCATCCTCCTGTTTACCATGACCAGCTTTTTCTTCCCCTTTTCTTTATGTTCTTACACCCATTTCTTCACAATCCACTGTGATCCCACCATTTCCCTTCCTTTGGTTCTTCTCTAGAGATCCCATGACAGGTCTTGCACAGTCCCCAAATGTGCTTTCTTGTTGCCCATCATAAGTCTCAGACCCCAAGCATGAAAACCCCACCCACGTTTGTGACATCATCGTGGTAGGCTCTGCCATTGACCCACTTGGTGAAGCCTTCACACAGATAAATATCTAGAACTGTCTTTGAATTATTTTTTTTCCTTTTGAACTTAGAAGAGTTTCTTTAAAAACATGGCAATTCATGTCCTCAACATGGAAATTCTTTGGAGAAAGAGTTTGGAACTCAAAAAATTACAGAATAGTCTGGGTTGGAAGGAAGATCAAATTTCCTCTGGTCCAAGCCACTGGACAGTGACATCTTCTACTAATTCAGAACACTTGCAGTCCTTGACCTTGGACAAATCCAGGCTTGGGACATCCACTTCTCTGGAAACCTGTTCCAGTTCTTGCCACCCTTACTGTTAAATCTTTCCTCCTATTATCAAAAAAACCCCCTCTTCCCTTTCAGTTCAAAGCTACTGCCCCATGTTGTGCCACTACAGGCCTTAGGAAAAAGTATCCCTGTGATTTTCTTAGACTATGAGCAGAACATTTTCATCTACAAAATCATTACAGAGTGCCCACAGATCTCCCCAGAGGGGGTTTCAAGGTCTCAAGCCCATGACCACTAGAGAGGGGCTAAGGAGCTGCGGCCTCAATGGTGTGGAGACTGAGGACAGGACAGGACAGCCCCTCAGAGGGCTAGAAGGGAGGATTTAGAGATGGTGGCTCCTTTTGTCATAGCAGAAAACAGCAGGAGAAAGAAAGAATTAATGCCAAGTGCAGCTGGGGAGGTCCAGGCTGGGAAGAGCAGAAAAGAATTTCACTCCAAGGGCAGTGCTGTGGTGCAA
>NW_020958546.1:12250-13528 GCF_003031625.1 Empidonax traillii | reverse complement strand
CTGCCCCTTCCCCGCTGCCCTGCAGCTGCAGCCCGTGCTCAGGTCTCCAGCAGCACGTGCTGATCTCTGCCCACAGCGGGCTCAGGCAGGGTGGGCGACACCCCCAACATCTTGGCAAGACAGGCCCTGAGGAGCTCCTGGGCTGCAGCTTTGCCCTTGGCAGCAGTTTCAGCCTCCTCCCTACCCCAAGGAGTGTATCAGGGAAACGGCCCCAACTTTGGTGCTGACGCTCTGATCTGCTTTTGTTTTCCAGAGAGGCAACAGGAAGCACTGTGTAAGTCTCACTGCCCATCTCCTCGGGGAAATCTTCTCTGAAAACTTCCAGACCTTTTCATCATTCTCTCAGTCTGTCCAAATGTTCTTTCTGGGCAGAGATTTTCCTTCCTCCTCCCCTGACCCCATAATCATGTCAAAATTCACCTTAAACACTTCTTAGGATTTTTCTCCTGAGTGGCTGTCGATGCTTTCTGACACCCCTTTTAATGGAAGTAGTGCAAAAGTTCTTGTTCTTGTTCTTTAGAGGCAAATTACAGAAACCTGAGCTGTTGGGAAATTCCTCATAAAAAGGTCAATTCCTTGATTACTAAGAATTCCTAAAAAAACAAACTTTCTTGCAGAGGTCATGTTTTTTTTGTTTCCTTGTTTGTTTGTACTTGTAGAATTGCCAATAAATAGTCCTTTGGCTATTCAACATAACCTCATGCAAAAATGGTGCCACTAAAGGGGGCAAAATGATGGGGAAACGAAATACAGGTCAACTGTCCCTCCAATCAGAGCAGAACCAGAGCATCTCCCCCTTCCATCTCATTCTTTCCTGACCTTTGTGGTCCTTCAGCCGGGGATGGTCCCAGGGAAGGGACTGTGCCACATAATAACTCGTTTGTGTTTGTGTTTGTTGATCAGGGGACAGCAATGAAAAACTCGGTGAGTGTCCTACTCTTCCTTACAAAGAATTATTTACAGAGTCTGTTTAGGGTTGGGGGTTCTGTGGGATTTTTCAGTCTTAAGGTGGGAAGTGAACCGAAAAGTGTTTGAGGCTTGGGGGAAGGAGAGAGTGAATGTGAGAATCAAAAATTCAAGGTCTCTGATGGTGCAGCCTGGGGATGGGAAGGGGTGGTGGCAGCAGCAGAACTGGCAGGGTGGGAGTGCCCTGGTCCCCTTGGAGATGAGGGAGCTCCCCGAGATCATTTCCTGCCCCCATTGGAGCAGGACAAGCTGCAGCATGGCCGGGGGAGCAGAGCTCCAGGCTGGGGGTGGCACAGGGCTTTGCACTGCTCA
>NW_020958546.1:7879-8910 GCF_003031625.1 Empidonax traillii | reverse complement strand
TTGCCTCTGACCTGTGGGTTTTGTGTTTTTTTTAAAGCATGGAGAAGACACGCAGTGCCTATTGAAGAAGGTAACTAAGCTTGGTCTTTCATGGTGCTGAATCATCTTCCCTGCTTTGATCCCCCTTCCTGGCACTTCCCCTCCTGCAAGTGATGCTGCTGGGAGCAGGCATGCTTCTGCTGACCCTCCCTTGAATTTGGTGCATGTCCCACTTTCAGGCAAATCTGCAGAATCCTTGTCCTCAGGGAGCTGTGTGCAATTCTTCATCCTGGAGGTCCGATGATGATCCTCTTCCCTCTCTGCTCACTCTCTTCTCTCTGCTTCATTTTCTCTTCCTTGCAGTCAAGTTGTTACCTTGTGCACCTTCCCATGCCACAATCTGCCAGCTCTCACTCCCACCCTGCGTCTTCCTTGGGCAGCCCCAGCAAAGATCTGTCCTGGGGCGAGCTCTGCCCTGATGTGCTGATTCCATCTCTCCTGCAGGGAACGTGGTTCTGGATCCAGACACAGCCCACTGTGAGCTTGTTGTGTCTTACAATGGCAAAAGTGTGACACGAGGTGACCCACGAGAGGACATCCCTTACACCCCCAACAGATTTGATGTGTGGCGCTGCGTTCTGGGCCGTGACGGCTTCACCTCTGGGAGACACTACTGGGAGGTGGAGGTGGAGGAGGATACAGGAACATGGGCTGTGGGGGTCTCTAGAGAAGATGGGAAAAGGAAGGGTTGTTTTAGTTTTGAACCAGAGAAAGGCCTCTGGGCAGTGGGGAAACAGGGACAATGCTTGAAAGCTTTCACCTCCACTCATCCTACTTCATTTCCTGAAATCCAGGCTCCCAGACGGATCAGGGTCTCTCTGGATTATGAAGGGGGACGGGTGTCATTTTTCAGTGTTGATGAGGGGATTCACATCTTTACATTTCCACAGGCATCATTTGGGGGGAGAAAAGTCTACCCTTGGGTCTGGGTGGGTCCTGAGACATGTCTGAAAATATGGCCCTGATGAAGAGGAGGCAGTAAGAGAAGGGTC
>NW_020958546.1:0-1250 GCF_003031625.1 Empidonax traillii | reverse complement strand
AATCCTTGGATTATACCTTGCCTGTGTCATCCTCATGACAGACACGATGCTTGGGTGGAATGTAAATGCCAGATATGTGGGGTAAAGTGGTTTTGTTATTCTGTAGTTCGTCATATACATTGCATGGTTTGTAGGGAAAGTCGATTCCCAATTGGATATGAACTAGAAAAAGTTGAAATAATTACTATCGACTGTGGGAGGGATTTGGGGATTCCACAAACTTGGGAAATATTTGAAGGGGAATATATGAGGGCAAAAGGCCTTAGGCCTCTGATTGGGAGCAATTCTTTGGAGAAGATTAACTTGTGGAAAATTGTAGAGCTGTGCTTCTCCCTTGTGGCGTGTCTGGGGAACTCACCTGTAACTTTGATTTGCTCAAGAATAAGCTAAACAGATGATTATTTTCCAGGTAAGGAGTGCTGGTGAATTTAACCCAGAAGGGGAAGGGGACCAAAAACAGATAAACCCTAAGGGTGGAGGGAATATTAGAAGGGGCAGTCCACGCTACACCAAAACCCCCTCTTTAATCTAACCCTACAAGTGTTTTAAATTCCTACATAGCACTACTGCCTGCATAGCCCCTCTGTGGAAGCCGAGGATTGAGAAGCATCATCACAGACTGAAAACTCACCCCTAAGAAACACAACTGATGGGAAGAAGATGAAAAACCCTGCTACCTCAGGCAAAGGGGTAGGCAGAGAGAGCAGAGCCGTGTCAAAACAGGAGTGTGAGTTGTCTGATTTCTTGGCAGGTGCTAATGGGAGACAGAATACACTTCCAAGTAGGGGTAAAAGGGAACTGACGCTTACACAGATTTGTATTCCCCAGAGGGTTCCACCATCCCTCCAAATTTGGATAATTTTACTGATCTCTGCCCCTACCATAGTCGAAGCAGCCATGTGGTCAGGCATTAGCCATCAACCCTTTAAATGGTCCCTGACACAGTTTGATACAGGTCAGATAATACAAACTCTCACTACTCCTGGAGCACCCAGCTTTCAAATACATCTGTGTGAGTTAGTCCCTATACAACCCTGCCCAAAGCTAATGGGATATTATTTTTGTCCAGCTTCAAATCCTGGGAAGTCATATTGTAATTACCCAGGACATTGTTATTGTGTCTGTTGGGGCTGTGAGATTATATCAAACTACTGGGCTCCGGGAGGGGGATAAGACAAGTTTTTAACGGTAACTTGGGGACCCTTCAGATGCAAACCTCCAACACTTGATAGAGTCTGGGAAATAATAGA
>NW_020958545.1:11826-13532 GCF_003031625.1 Empidonax traillii | reverse complement strand
TCAGTCCCAAAGAGCAAGCACTGTCTGCTCAGGAATTTGCAGCTCTGAATGACACCCAAGGCACTGCTAATCTAATCTGGCACTTACTGATTTCTTTCCTTCAGGCTTTGCTTGGACAACTTCCTTCTGTCCTTGCTCTTCTTTACTCTCTTGTCCAGAAACAGAAGGAGCCAGCAGAGGTTCTGGTGCTGATGTTGTGTGTCTCCTGGCTGCATTACTCAGAGGAGCCAGCTCGGCAAGACTCTTGGATTTTTCCAAAAAATGATGCTGCAGACAAAGGAAAAAATAAAAGAAAGGAGCCATTAGTTTCCAATGGCTTAGTTTTCACAATTCCTGAACTTTCTAACATCTTGAAGTTGGATTCTGCTACTCTAAAGAAGGTTTATTAACCCAGTTCATATTGGTAATTATTTTCTGGGTTTGAAAATACCCGTTCCTGGGTATTTTATGGATGAGCCCAGGGTTATAAGCAGCACTCAGGGCCTTTAGATCCCTTGCAGACTCCAATCTAAGTGCACTTCCCAAGGGCAGCACTGCAGCTGGGTAAGGAGCCACCAAGGAGCTGATGCATTGGCAGAGTCAGTAAACAAGGGGGGAAAGCACAGAGAGCTGCAGAATCTGCCATGGGTGCTGGGCCTTACCTGTCCTCCCGTGGCAATGTCAGCTCCTTGAAAAACCACTCCAAAAAGCCTAGAAACAGAGCAGCAGTGGGGAAAGGAGAAGAGGTTTAGGCCCTGGGAGTGAAAGCCAGCCCAGAGAGCAGATCTCTGCTGCCCACAATGTTTTTAAATTCCTTTCTCTTTGTAGGAGTAGCTGAGATTGGACTTACCCTTGACCAATTTGCTGCTGGACAGTGTAGTTCTGTGCAGGGTTCTTCTCGTTAACAATGTCCTCTGAAAGAAACAACATGCAAGATGCTCATGTGAAACAGAGATACCACCTTCCAGCAGATCCAACAGGCAGCCAAGCTGTCCAGGGCTGTGAGCCCTTTGTAGTCAGTTGGTAACAACAACAGCAGCAGCAAGAGAGGCAGCCCCAAAGCACCCAAGGCCTACAAAGACTCTGTTGCTTAAGTGCAACTAAAGTTGACATGCATACCAAGGACTGCTGTACCAGATAGGAAATACAAGCTACGTACTGAGATCAGTGAGGAAAACATTTGTTAGCGTGGATGTCGGTCCTGGCTGGTCTGAGGTTTTTCTCCCAGTGCTGGTTTCCCTATTGCTTTTCTTCCCAGTGCTTGTTTTCTGAGTGCATTTTTTCCCAATGCCTCTTCTGCCTCTGCTTGTGCTTGGCAATTCATAATCAGGAAAGGAGACTTCTTCAGGTTGTTGTGCCGCAGCAGAACCTCCCTTTGCAGAGCTCTGGATCTGTGACAAGAAGTAGTTTATGTCAGAGAGGTGGCCTGCAGGGATGCCCTGAGATCATCTTCAAATGCAAATCCCTGGAAAGATGCTGTTGGCCACATGTCGGGCTCTTGAACTGTCTATTGCTGCCCACTTCACAAATGGAATGGATGAGGCCAAAAGACTGGATGTACACGAGTTCATGGGCAGTTTCCTGTTCAATGTTCATGGATTTTCTGAACTAGGCCATGCAGAGGGGGCAAGTACCCCCAGGGACAGTTATTCCTATGTCTCCTGTGAGGGAAACTGACTAAATGAGAAGTTAAAAACCCCTTTTCCAGGTGTCAGTGGCTGGGCACT
>NW_020958545.1:4670-5852 GCF_003031625.1 Empidonax traillii | reverse complement strand
ACCTGTCTATATAGTCAACAATATTGGGGTGTCTCATGCTCTTCAAGACTGACACCTCAGTTACAAGTCGTTCCATTGTGTTCTTTCTGTCTCGGAGAAAAATCTTCTTTATGGCCACCTAAAAGGAGATTGAAAGCCACAGGCTTGAGAAGTCTGTTGCCTGGGACCACAGCACACATGGAGCAGGGGTTTGTGGAATGCTGGAGCCCAGGTGGGCCAAACTTCCTGGGATTAGACACCAGAGCTTCTGAACTGACAGCACAAGAGACGATTCCTCCACTCGCTCTTGGCTGCCAGTTACAGGACACATGGCTATGGACACTTTGCCTTGTAAACTCTGGAAAAATGGTCTGCCAACAATCCATCCATAATGGGGGAAATCCCATCCTAAAAGGTCATAAAAGTTACACAAAGAAATACAATCCCTGAACTTTCTAACATCTTGAAGTTGGATTCTGCTACTCTAAAGAAGGTTATTAACCCAGTTCATATTGGTAATTATTTTCTGGGTTTGGAAAGGAATAACCCATTCCTGGGTATTTTATAGATGAGCCCAGGGTTATAAGCAGCACTCAGGGCCTTTAGATCCCTTGCAGACTCCGATCTAAGTGCACTTCCCAAGTGCAGCACTGCAGCTGGGTAAGGAGCCACCAAGGAGCTGATGCATTGGCAGAGTTAGTAAACCACAGGGAGCAAACATGTCCCTCTCTGAAAGATATCGCTGCCCTCCTTGCATTCTTTTGGGCACTTAAGACCAACAGGGTCTGTCCAAAGCATGTCTTGCAGGCTGACACTTGTGTGCCCTTCAGAGGAACAGTGTCTGCAGCAAAGATCTCCTGGCCACCCAAAGCTGCAGCCACAGCTGCCACCGGAGGGGAAAGCACAGAGAGCTGCAGAATCTGCCGTGGGAGCAGGCCCTTACCTGTCCTCCTGTGGCAATGTCAACTCCTTGAAAAACCACTCCAAAAAGCCTAGAAACAGAGCAGCAGTGGGGAAAGGAGAAGAGGTTTAGGCCCTGGGAGTGAAAGCCAGCCCAGAGAGCAGATCTCTGTTGCCCACAATGTTTCTAAATTCCTTTCTCTTTGTAGGAGTAGCTGAGATTGGACTTACCCATGGCCAATTTGCTGCTGGACAGTGTACTTCAGTGTAGGGTTCTTCTCGTTTACAATGTCCTCTGAAAGA
>NW_020958545.1:0-1794 GCF_003031625.1 Empidonax traillii | reverse complement strand
GCAGCACAGATTTGCCGAAACATTTCAGCAAAGCTGTGCTGCAGTAGAGGGGCAAAACCAAAGGGAAAAGAAAAAGCCTGTCTAGTTCGCAAGCTCTCCGCTGAGAGCTCCTCGATCCAAAAACGCCTCTGGAACGCTCGCTCGCAAACTCTCCACTGAGAACTCCTCAATCCGAAGACTCCTCTGGGAAGAGCCCGCAACGAACTGCACCGCAAGCCGAGGCCCTCGGTGCCTTTATGAGAACTTTCTGCTGACGCTGCAGTGACCGCCCAGCGCTTCAGTGACATCCCAGCGACAGTGGCACAACAGTCCTGTGACATCACAAAACCAGCTGTTCAAGGGTCCCCACCACGCAACGGTTTCGGGTGGCTTCTTGACCTGTGGAATGTTGAATCTTGCTCTCATGTTGGAGCCTGACCTCCCGTTTTCACGGTGACTTGCCAATTTACCTGCCAATGGAAAGCTCACCTTTCCGCCTAAAACTCTTCTGGAAATCAACTCTGCTCTTCCATGAAATAATGATTTAAGGCTTAACTTGTTCTCCTGGTGCTTCTTTGAACCGATACAGAAAGCAGAGTCTCAGAAAAGAGGCTGAGAGGGTCAAAGGCTTGGATGAATTCTTTGACATGGTGTGAGGGAGGGTGGCATTTGAAAATTGATCCAACCACTGAAAGCCCTGGCTCTACACTGGAACTGTACTGATGACAAGGGGTTCAGTTGGGACAGTTGGGATGCCCCCAGGGTGAGGTGAAAACGGCGGCGAGCTGAGGCAGCAACGGCTGCAGCTGAGGCAGCAGGGCACAAGGGCTCAGATGCAAATGGCTGCAGACTGAGGCAAAAGCTCCTCCAGACCGAGGCCAAAACATTTCCAGTAGGAGGCTTCAGCAAAAATGGCTCCAGGCTGAGGCAGGATGGCCCCCAGGCTTTGGCAAAAATGGCTTGGGCTCAGGTGGGGTGGTCTCCATGCTGAGTCAAAAATAGCTGTGGACTGAGGGGAAGAGGACTGTGGGCTGAGGTGGAAACTGCTACAGGCTGAGGTGGAAACTGTTACAGGCTGAGGCAGAAACAGCTCCAGGCTGAGGTGGAAACTGTTACAGGCTGAGGCCAGAAGTGCTCCAAGATGAAGCTAAAATGACTCCAGGCTGATGCTAAATGGCTCCAGGATGAGGCAAAAATGGGTTCAGCTGAGACAGGGAGGCCCCCAGGGTGAGGTGAAAATGGCGGCGAGCTGAGGCAGCAACGGCTGCAGCTGAAGCAGCAGGGCACAAGGGCTCAGATGCAGATGGCTCCGATCTGAGGCAAAAACTCCTCCAGACCGAGGCCAAAACATTCCCAGTAGGAGGCTTCAGCAAAAATGGCTCCAGGCTGAGGCAGGATGGCCCCCAGGCTTTGGCAAAAATGGCTTGGGCTCAGGTGGGGTGATCTCTGAGCTGAGGCAAAAACGGCTCCAGGCTGAGGCGTAAATGGCTCTGGGCTGAGGCAAAAATGGCTGCAGCTGTAACTATGGACCACAAGGGTTATGGTCAAAATGGCTCTGAGTTGAGGCAAAAAGTCCTCCAAGCTGAGCCAAAAACACCAGTGGGCTGAGCCAAAAACACCTGTGGGCTGAGGCGAAAACACCTGTGGGCTGAGGCAAAAATGGCTGCCAATGAGGAGAGGCAGCCCCCAGACTACGAGGGCAGCGGGGATGGTTCTCAAACCGGGCAATGGGGTGGAGCAGGGGAAAGAGGCCAGGCACTCAGCACAGTGGCAAGGAGTCTCCCTACAGCTCCTCGGCACCACGCTGTCCCGCTC
>NW_020958544.1:15225-16598 GCF_003031625.1 Empidonax traillii | reverse complement strand
GGTGGAGAAGGGTCCGAGAAGGTGGGGAAGGAGATGAGGAAGAAGATGGAGAAGGGTCCGAGAAGGTGGGGAAGGGGCCGAGGAAGAAGGAGATGAAGGGGACGAGAAGGTGGAGAAGGTCCAAGGGAGGATCCCGGGGAGGGTCTCGACGGGCCCAGGGTAAGGCCTGGGGTAGGCCCGGGGATTAGGAGCCCCGACACCCGCGGGGCGGGCGCGGCCGGTACCTGTCGCTGCGCGGGCGCGGCCGGGCCCGCCGTGAGGGGCGGGCGGGCGGGGAAGGCCGCGGCCTCCTCCCCCCCCTCCTCCTCCTCCCTGCGGCCAGGCGGGGCGGCGGCGCGGCTCAGGGGGGCAGCGGAGGGCAGCGGTGCCCCCCTCCCCGGGCGGTGCCGTGCCCACCCCACCCGCGGGCGGGCGGTGCGGTGTCCCCCGCGGGCCCCTCCGCGCCCGTTCGCGGTGTCGCCGCCGAGGCCGCCCCGACACGTCCGGGCCCCGCCGCGCACGCGCCACATCCGGGCCACGGCGCGCCTGCGCGGTGCTGATGGCCGGGAGAAAAAAGAGGAGCGGGCGGGCGCAGAACCGCAGGCGTTGGTTCCGTGGTTGGCGGGCGGGGAGCGGTGCGGGAGGGCAGAAATGCGGGACAGCGGGGGAGGGGACAATAATGAGGGGACAAGCAGCGACAATCCCTGGGGGCCGTGAGGGTGAAGAGCCAGAAGAGCTCCTCCACCCGAGCAACCCCTCGGCAGAGCCCTTGATGCGATTTTTTTCCTTCTCAGCGTTGAGGGGCTCCCAGAAAATAACAACGCGACCCCACAAGATCTTCACTATTTCTGATTTATTAGCATGGCTTAGGGGTTTTTACAGCACCTGCACACGAGGTCTGGCGACAAGAAAGGGCGTAAATTGGTCACAATTGGTGGATGGCCAGGATGTAAACAGCCCTGGCACAGCGAGAGGGGGGAGAATCCTGTCAGTTCTACGCCTCATCGCCCGTAGCAGCGCTTTAACCAGAATCAGGGATTGTTATTTGCACGTTATTTGCTCCGTCGTGTTTTCTTTTAAGCAGCCCAGGAATGTTTTTCAGGAAGGCAGAAGAATGTTTGAAAGAAGTTAAAAATAAAAATATCTTAATTTAAATTTCACCCCCTGAACTGGCTTGCTCTTCCCCAAGTATGAAAATTAATGGGGAATTAATGGGGTGTTAATCAGTATTAGTGCCACACACCCACCCAGAGCTGGTATGGCTGTGAAGTGTCACAGTGTCTGGAACGGGAAATTGAACCGAACCAAACCAAACCCAACCAAACCAAACTAAACCAAACCAAACCAAACCCAACCAAACCAAACCAAACCAAGCCAAACCCAAACCCAAACCA
>NW_020958544.1:10995-13523 GCF_003031625.1 Empidonax traillii | reverse complement strand
AGGGAAGGGAAGGGAAGGGAAGGGAAGGGAAGGGTGCGGACCTGGCTCAGGTTGGAGCTCAGGATCTCTGCTCTTCAGCTGATTTATCTTTCTGATAACACGTTGCTTAAAAGCAGGGTTTGATGTCAGTTTAAGGTTCCCGGTGGGAACCGCTCCAGTCTCGAAACGCACTGTCGATTGTTTAAACGCACTGTCGATTGTTTAAACGCACTGTCGATTGTTTAAACGTTCGTGGGTTTTCCGATCCGGGCAAGTGCGTGGAATTAATTGTTTGGGGTGGGAAAGGTCGAGAGCTGGTGCTGCTGCCCCCCTGGAGCAATCCAGGACCAATTCTGTAGAGATCAAACCTCTTTTTTTTTTCCTTTTTCTTTTATTTTTTTTGTTTGTTTTGGTTTTTTTGTTTTGTTTTGGTTTTTTTTTGTTTGTTTGGGTTTTTTTTTTCGGTCAGAATAAACAAAACCAAGGTGGGGCTTTTAGGCAAAGGGAATGCATTTTACTAAGAAAATAGAAGACCGGAACACACGTTTTCATTAGTTACAACGTTATATAAAGGAGGAGGGGGGGAAAAACTAAAAACACAACAAAAACCAACCCCTTAATCAGTCCACATTTACGTAGTTTTTAGTCTCAGCTGAGCAATGACCCCCTGGGAGGCCACGCAGAAACGTTGTCGTTTAAAAAAAAATGAAATGAAATAAAATGAAATGAAATGAAATGAAATGAAATGAAATGAAATGAAATGAAATAAAATGAAATGAAATGAAATGAAATAAAATGAAATGAAATAAAAATAAAATTAAATAAAATTAAATAAAATGAAATGAAATAAAATAAAAATAAAATAAAATAAAATAAAATGAAATGAAATGAAATAAAATAAAAATAAAATAAAATAAAATAAAATAAAAATAAAATGAAATAAAATAAAAATAAAAATAAAAATAAAATAAAATGAAATGAAATAAAATGAAATAAAAATAAAATAAAATAAAAATGAAATGAAATAAAAATAAAATGAAATAAAATGAAATAAAATAAAATAAAAATGAAATAAAATGAAATGAAATAAAATGAAATAAAAATAAAATAAAAATGAAATGAAATAAAAATAAAATGAAATAAAATGAAATAAAATAAAATAAAATAAAATAAAATAAAATAAAAATAATAAAAATGAAATAAAAATGAAATAAAAATGAAATAAAAATGAAATAAAAATAAAATAAAATAAAATAAAATAAAATAAAATAAAATAAAATAAAATAAAATAAAATAAAAGGCTGCACTCCACCGGCTACTCTTTAATATCCTCTCCTGCCAAGAGGCTCCTGCTGATTTTCAGGAAGCACAAACCCTGGGAGAGAGGAGTGAGCTGGGTGGGAGCTCCCGACCCTCCCACGCCCCCCCAAGGAGCATTTTGTGCCGTCTGGAGGGGGCAGAAGTCAAAACAGGAAAAAAAACCAACAAAACCAAAAACAAACAAAAAAATAATCAGGCTAAGTGACGTCGAATGTGAAAAAGGCACTGCGGGCTCCTTACCGAGCAGCAAGATGAGCAGGTGTAAATTAACTCCCAAGATTAACTGTATCTGAAGAAGAGGGAAGACTTGAAGATGAAATTATTTACCTTAGGGGGGAAAAAAAAAAAGGAAAAAATTCTGGAAAAGGTGAAAGGGGAGAGCGAAATGGATTTAAAACACGAGCTGGCGGGCTGGCTGTTGCTAAAAAAAAAAACACTAAAAAAAGAAAAATAAAATAAAAAAACCCCCACGCAACTCGAATAAATAATCTCCTTTAAATACGACAAAAAACCGGGCGTGGCAAACAATAAGAGATGGAAAAACGACAACAACAACAACTAAAAAAAAAAGAGGCGTTCTCCGTAAAAAAACATCCTCATCTACGTGTCTGCGTGTGTGTGTGTGTGTTGGTCTTTATATATAATTTATATTACATGTGCAAGTTCGAGCCCGAACACCACAGTTTCCACCCTCCCCCCCCCGGCCCCACATCGCTGTTTTTCGGCGTTTATTTCATCAGTCTTCTGATCAGCCCTCCAGATCCCGCGTTTACCTGATCAAATTCGTCACGTGACATCACAGCCAAGTTTTTTTAGAAGCTGTCGAGCGATTAACATCGTTTTGTCGGGGCTTTCCGAGGATAAACTTGCATTTTTTTGTCCACAAGAGCTGATTAACGAACAACCAGAAACTAAAAAGCCAAGTTTGCTGCGGGTTCCACGCCGCTGCCGAAGGAAACAGAGCGGACAAAAGCGGCACCTCGAACCACCAGACCGTTCAATTTACACCTTGAAGCGCCCAGGGTGGGGGTTTTTTGTTTTTTTTTTTTTTCTGATGAGTGCTTTTCGTTGGTATCGAAGATCGATTATTAAAGGCAGAAATAAATCATCTCGGGGTTCAGCTAAAACGCCGCGAGTGGAATTTCCCTCGGTGCCTCAGTCCTCTCTCTCGTTCGGTTTGACAGGTAAATCAGGATGGGGGGGAGTGGAAAAAAAACCACAAGAAACCG